>NC_081291.1:38960000-39100000 GCF_030435805.1 Mustela lutreola
AGCTTGAAGCGTCACCCTACGGTGTGTGTTCATGAATGCAAAGCATAGCTTCAGAGTCATTACTGCTTAAGTGTATACTTAATGCTGAATACTGTCAGGAAAAAAAAAAAAAAAAAGAGGTTCTCAAAATCCACGTATTTATTCAGATTTCATCGTCTGGGCTCCACGATATCCTTGTACAATATGCAAATCAGCCATGTCTCTTTCTTTCTTTCCCTTGTTTTCTAGTCAATGTCACCAAGAGAGTTTGGGAAAAAAAAAAAAAAAAAGTTGGATCCGCTGCCTTGGGTTCTCCATACCATCTCATTAAGCTAGCCAGGGCGTACGAAACAGTAACAACAAGATGGACTGGGCATCGACCCGGCAGCCGGTTCCTTTCAGTTCTGGAATGCTCCACGACCACTCGAGTATCCTTAAGAGTTGCTGCTTCATCAAGGGCTTCTGGATAATTGTGCCACTTGTGTCAAGCTCAGACGGCAATGGCTGCAAGCTTCAGGGCTCCCTGCAAACTTGCTGCTCACAATTAGAGCTCCTCAGGCCGTCTGGAGCTGCACAAGGTGCTCCAGACAGCAGGGCTGCCAAAGAGAGCAGGAGCCACAGCAGACATGGCTGGGGAGGGGCGCGGGGCAGGGGGGAGGGGCAGAACGGAAGAAAAAGACAAAACAGGACCTCCTCACAAAAGCCTGGAGCCTGAGGAGAACGTCACCCCGTAGATGCTAAGGGTTCAGAGACGCCAAGTACACTGTGCAGCCTTTAAGTGGACCACTTTCATTGCTCTTTAAGTCAGTTTCTCAGAAAGCAAATGCACCAAACTGGCCAGGGAAATTATAAGGGTGTGCAGTGCCTCTGACTTGTTCTAGTACCAAGAAACTCCTATCGGCACAGAAGAATGCCTTGGGCACACCAAACTGCCCTCAAAAGTCACAGTGTGCGTCTAGTACACACAAATGGTTCAACTCTTTAAAATCCTCCCCCTTAAAACAAAGGAACGACAGAAAAGAAATATGCTCCCCCTTTACCTAGCACAGCAAGCAGATAATATTTTTAAATGCTAAGCGCAACTACCATCCAAAGGAAAAAAAAATTAAATGCAAATATATTAAGAGTCATTCCAGGGCTGAATACCAGTATATGAAACCTGCTAAGCCAAACCTGTGGGTAGAGAAGCAACTCTGTGGGAGGAAAAAAGAGGTTGGTACATCCACTCAAGGGTGGGCAGCTGACAGTCTGCTCCCGAAACTGGGAAGAGCCAAGAGAAAACTCTACACATGTTTTATTTTAAAATCATTATTTGATACTGATTCCAAACGAAAGTGTTTTGTAAAATATTTTCGCAGTAGGTGGCATCACTTATCAACCGTAGGAGGGGTGTGGTGGCTTGAAGCATTTTCCTTTATTAAATTATCAAATAATCATTTAAATGGCTTTCACACATTCTGTTCCATTTGAGATACACCTACAAGGAAGGCAGGCTTGCCAGAGTGAGGGAAAAGATTCCAGAACACTTTGACTACCCAGATACTCGTTCTCTGCTGTCCTCTTTAATCACACAAGAAAAAAAGGGAGTTTTCAAATGCACTTTCGTTCAGTAACCAATCATTCTGGTGAAAAACTGCATTTCTGCAGCTGACGGCAAAGTCCCCCTTTTCTTTCAATGGGGACAATTTGGTTTAAAATAGCTCCTTCACCTAAATGAACCATCTATCACTGTTACTCATTCTGACCCGGGGAAAAATGCAGATGTAGGCTGTAAAGTTAAAAACAAATAATGAAACATAAGCACAGTGATGTTTTAGGCACAATAACACCTGCAAAGACACTTCCTTCTTTTTTTATGTTCAAGAGAAACAAAATGAACTAATTCTCTTTTTCACATTATAAATACGGCGAATCTGAAGGCAAGACATCTGATACTAGAAATACTTAAGGAAAAAAGAACCAACCTGACTACAGCTATATTATAAGAAAAACTAGGAGAGATTTCTATCTTTTGAAAAGAGATTTAATTTATTACCAACATCCAAAGGGAGGGCGCTGGGGGCAGGTTGGGGTGGGGGGTCGGGGGGCTGACCATAGAGAACACCAAATCAGGGACCTAACGGTTACGCCAAAGGAAGTATAAATTCTGGACACTTCGAATTTCTCCTAGTGCATTAGGAAAAAAAAAAAATGATGGCTGTTAAGCACTATTTACCAGGGAAAATTTTTAGAATATGTTATTAAGGCGTGCCTGGGTGTCTCAGTCAGTTAAGCCTCCGCTTCTTGGTTTTGGCTCAGGTTTGATCTCAGGTTTGGGACCGAGTCCTGAGACAGGCTCCACGGTGGACATGGAGCCAGCTTAAAAAACTCTCTCTCTCTCCCCGTCTCTTTCTGCCCCATCCCCCTGCTTGCCCTCCATCGCTCTCTCTAATACAGCAGTAAATAAGATAAACTATAAGGAGAACAAGAAAAAAAAACCTCAGGAAGAAGTTCAACAGGTGAAATAATGACAAACAATAGTGAGCAGGAAAAGTCTCTTTTTTTTTTTCATTGCAGCACATAAATAACTTTGATGGATTCTAACTCGACTGTGGTCTAGGGAGATGTCAGAGAATATGGGGTGTCAGCACCTAGAATCCTGGAAATTCAGAATGAGAGTAATAGGCGATTTGCCAAAAGGCAGAGAGTTCATATCTCAGTGTTCTCTCCCATATGAAGGCCACATCCATTTTCTGGGTGAGCCTTCAGTTGAATGTGGAAAAAATTCTGTATGTGAGGGAGAGTCGTACAGCTCAAAGGGGAATCGGTGCTTGGTCTGTTTCAGGATCATCACCCTGGCAGGAATTTTGGGGGGCTGTCTAGTCTATCCTAGGTCACATCTGAAAAAAGTTCATGTGACCAAAATATTAACTCTGAAGAGGCTGGGGCGCTTAGGACACTGAGATAACATAAGGGGAATCTGAAAGTAATTAAGATAAAAGATGTGCCACCATTCATTAATAGCATTCAGTTAGCTGAATTCACATATGAGTAAATCTTCACAGTTACAGCAGGGAGCACAAATAGATTGCATGCCAAGCACTACTGATTAGCAAGAAGTTGGCACTGTCAAAAAGAGAGATTCACAGGCCACAATCAGGCTCACTGAGAAACAACTCTGTGATCGATTAGCAATGTCTGCTATGGGCACTGATATAAGGAAGGAGGATGTTATTCCAGCCACCTGCTAGCTACTGCACTGTAGGAACCCTCAACCGATGCTCCATGGCATCTCCGAGGTAGAAAATAAAAGCTAAAATAAATACATAGGCTTTCCCTAAGGCCGGAAGCATGTGATGTCAACAGATCTGTAAAAATGAAAAATAAAAAATAAAATTCCAAAGAGAAAAATGGTTTCGAATTAGCATTAAAGAAAAGGGTAGGGACCTCTAATGGGGCTCTGAAGGAGAGGGACCAGGAGTGCAGACATGCACAGCCTCCCAAAACCAAAATGAAGATTATAGCAGGTGGTGTAGCTCTGTAGCCTGTCCTCTCCGACTGGTTCCTGCAGACGCTGGGAAGGCCAGGAGACGATGAGTGTGGGCCCATCTTCAGAATACAACAAGGAAAGCAGCTATGAAACATTCTAGCACACATGAAAGAGTGATCAGAAACCGAACTTGAGGCCTTGCTATACCCAAGGTGCTTTTAGCTCAACTCATACCTCATTCCAGGACAGAGAATGTTTGCTCTTTTTTTCCCAGGGTTGGTATCCTCAACATTCCATGTGACAGTGGTCACTAACTTGGGTGTTGGAGCTGCTGTTGGCCTTTGCTCATCCCTAACCATAACTGACCTTAGGAGCTACAAGCGCATTTGTATACAATGCTTACAATGCTCTCAACTGCTGTTTCCTGCATGTCAGTTTGGAGAAATGGAGACAGAAGGGCACGCCTCCAGTTACAAGAAATTGAGATACCTTTCACATGCATGACAGGCGAAGGACAAAAAAAAAAAAAAAAAAAAAAAAAAACCTGAACATTAAACCAGTAAACTAACAAGTATTTTTGGACAACCAGACTATTTCCCGAATGGCGATTAGGGACAAACACCTCAAAACAGTACATAGTTAAAGGAGACTAACCATTCATTCCATCCCAGCTCCAAATTAATCCAGCAGAGTTCACCTCCTATATCTGAGACCACCTGATAAAAACAGACAGCCCAGGAACAGCACAGGCTGCCCTTCCAAAAACCGTCCTTGTAGAAGAACTGACAGCAAAAGTGCTGCGAGAGGGGGGCTGCAGGGGTGGGGGGAGCGAGGTTGCTCTTTAAAACCTTAGAGCTGCCAGCCGCCCTGCCTTGTAAGAAAGTTTTGCAGCTCCAAGGACATGCCCAGGAACAGCTGTTCCCTTCTGTTCAGAGATGATTTGCTGGTGGGCAAGGGTGGTGCAGGGGTGGAGGCTCTCCTCCCCGAGCTTTCATGCAGATGAGTGGAAGGCATTTTCCTCCCCAGTTACGCATAGGACAAAAGCTACCATTAACACGATTCTCCTGTGAAGTTCAAAGAGTCTACGATAGGCCAACTAGGGGTAAGATGATTGAAAATGGAAGCAGTGTATGGAAAATTTCAAGCAATAATCATAGCCAGGAGCCAGTGGCCCAGAGATATAAACACCCTGCAAACCAATTGATACTAATGAAGCCGAAGCTTCAAGGCAGACTAGGGCAGAGGGAGGGGTGAGCAGTTTCAGCACTTAACAAGTAAGTGGGCACATTTTGTGCTGGGTACTGATCTTTGCCAGGACCCAGGATTCCTATGGCCATCTCACATCTAATACCCTGTCCCTTGACTTCTTAAGGACCAAAAAGTAAAGTGGGATAATATCCCACTTGAATGCTTGCTTTTAATGGATGAGGTGACAGCTGTAATTCCCATGTGTTCATTCCAGTGAAGGCTTCCATCTAGTCTGATGGGGGAAAAAAAATCTTAGAAAAGACTGCATATCAAACTTCCCTGGGTTTCTAAGGACTGACATAGATGTTTAGGGGAAAAAAAACAAAACAACATGTAGGTCTGTAACACACCTTTCGGCGGGATTGGGGTTATTGACAATTTACAATTAAAATGTTTCCCCTAAATCATCTGTACAATAATAGAATGTGAGGGATATGCGAATTGTTAATGGATACTGATGGTGACTTCTCTTGAAAAATCAAAGAATCTTCTTGTAAGGCAAACAACAGCTCCAATCCAGCAAAACTGAATTTTCACATCTTGGGTTGAAGCTATGTGTGATATCCCTTACTTGTCCAGATAGTAAACGAGTTTTCTGAAGGCAGGGAGTCCACTGTACCTAATGAGACAGATACCTAGTATTGGTTGGATAATGCACATTCAAAATAATGTTGTCTCTGTCTTTAAGAAAAAAAAAAAAAAGAAAGAAAAAGAAAGAAAGAAAAACGGGGCGTCTGGCCGGCTCAGCTGGAAGAGGGTGTGACTCTTGATCTCAGGGTGGTGAATTCGAGCCCCGCATCACATGCAAAGATTATTAAAAATAAATAAATAAATAGATAGATAAACAAATAAATAAATAAAACTTTTAAAACAACAACAAGGTAGGGTACAACTCTACTAGGTAAAGCATATGTATCAGAAAAGTCTCAAAGAGGCAAATGCATCTATTTACCTAACAGAAAAGCCCCAGTAAGAGCCTGTGGTGCCAGGACCCCAGGTACCAATTCCTATAGGAGATCAGAGTCCAACAGAGAGAATCTCCTGGCAACACTGTCTCCTCTCTGGTGACCTGTGCTAATGGAAACATTATAGGAGATGAGCCAAGCTTTCCTGGCATCGAGGATGCTGGCTGGGTATGGAAACACTTCACAAGTCCAAGCTCTTCAAAACAGTGAAATAAGTGCTAGATCCCCAACCTGGTCAGGAGGGACAAGGTGTGGAAACAACCAAGGGGATTACTTCCTTAGTGTCATCCTTGTAGATGTGTTGTCTGAGGCTTTATCCCCAAATACTTCCCAAGCCTCCACCTCAGGCCAGGTCCTCCGTGGAACACGCACATTGTAGCTCTCTCTCCATCCGGAGGGTAAAGCTTTGGGCCACTCCCCCTAGCCCACCAATCATGGGAGGGGAGGTAGGATGTCCATTCTAGGGCTGTATTGTCTCACAGAAATATACTGAGGGCCATAAATGCAAGACACATCGTAATTTAAAACTATCAACTAGACACATTTTTAAAAGGAGAACAAAACAGGGGAAATTACTTTTATTTTTAAGATCTTATTTATTTTTTTAGGACAGAGAGTGAAAGAGAGGGAGAGAGAGAAAACTCAGGAGCAGGGGGAGGGAGAGGGACAAGCAGGCTCCCCGTCGCATGCAGAGCCTGACACAGGGCTCGACCCCAGGACCCTGAGAGCATGATGGGAGCCAAAGTCAAAAACTTAACCGACTGAGAAACCCGGGCACCCCGCAAATATATTTCATCTAAGTTAATATACCCCAAATATTTCAACTTCAACATGTAATCAACAAAGTTATTAACAAGGTATTTTACATCCTTCTTTTTCACTACGTCACTGAACTCATACATACATACTAAGTGTGGATTTCGTAAAAATGGCACACACATCGTCGGTTCAGGCCAGCCATCCTTCGAGAGCTCAGTAGCCACATCTGGCTGTTGGCTCCCATGCCAAGATTCTGGGCTGGAAGAGTTTCTAAATATAAGGAGGGGAAAGGAGAGCATCCACACTGCCGTCACCTCACATGCCTGGATTAGAACTGCTAAGAGAGAAGGAAGGGTTGGGAAAGGAAGCTAGAGTTTCTTTGAGACATTCCCACTTCTCTCTCTCCATGGAGCCTGCGCCCTGTGTAACAATGTAAGCCTCGAGTCTGAGCATGACCATGGGGGTACATGGAAACATCTACAGATCCCTACATCTGTAAATCCTACAGCTGATACTCATTCTGTCACCTGTCAAGATAAAAGTAAAACAGACTTCAGTCAAAGGGAAGGAGGGTGCACAGCCTTTTCCTCCACCCAAGAAAAAAAAAAAAGAATTTATCAACAGTCTAGTTTGGGGGCTGGGGGTGGTGAAGGGAAGGTGGCTTTCTGCCAGGAATTTACATCACACTGAAGACTGGGAAATTAGATGTCTCAGTTATTTAGAGCACACGTTTAAAGCCGAAATCCACAAAACATAAGATAAACATGAAAGCCCTTAAATACCACAGGTACTCAAAAAAAGAAGTATCCGAGAAGCAGGAAACGTTCTCAAGTGACTGACAGGTTGGGAGTGGGAAGGAGCATGGAGTGATGACTCAACTGAGCAAGTGCTTTTGGACAGACAGGCTTGGGTTCGAAGCCCCGTTCGGTCACTTTCTACCTGGGTCAGCAAGTTATTCAATCTGTGTGGACGCCAGTTTCCTCATCGGTAAGCAGGGATGAGTCACAGTTACCCTCCAGGCTGCTACCGGCTACAGCAGCAAAAGATGTCAAGGGTTCTGTGGCTGTTCTTCAATGAATGTTACATACAGCACACACGCAAGGACGCCTGGGTGGCTCAGCTGAGCGGCGGCCTTCGGCTCAGGTCACGATCCCAGGGTCCCGGGACTGAGTCCCGCATCAGGCTCCCAGCTCCATGGGGAGTCTGCTTCTCCCTCTGAACTTTTACCCTCTCATATTCTCCCTCACGGTCTCTCTCAAATAAATAAAATTAAAAAAACAAAAACAAAAACATACATGCAAGATGCAGGTATATAGGAATATGTTAAGTAAATACATACATATCATCTCTCTATGTAGTTACACACAGTACGTAGTACTACAGAGTGTGTGTTTGCCTCTCTCTCTCCGGTGATAAGTGGGATTGCCAATGTAATGTCCAGGGGTGAGGACGGTGGAGCTTTCCTGAAGGAGTCCAAGTCTTGGTTGCAACCCAACACCTGTGTGACCTAGAGCTGCAAGTGCATGACAGATGCCATGGTGAAGCGATGCCAAGAGCGATGCCCACCTTGCCGGCTTTCTGGCAGGGTTCAGCGGCACCACCTAGAACATTCGCTTAGTACGCAGCTCTTGTTCACGAACGCCCAGTTATTACTACAGGCATTCGTCGATAATCGGGGCTGCAGGGCTTCCCTCGAGGGTGGCTCCTGTCTACCAGCAAAGACTCGACAGTGGCTCCCGCACAAGGGAGGGACCAGAGGAGGAATGGATTGACGGGATCTACGATCCAAATACCGTCATGCATAGTTAAAGGCCTTACACTTGAGAAAGTTTTCCTTCTGCGCTTTTTTAAAAAAGATTTTATTTATTTATTTGACAGACACAGAACACAAGTAGGGAGAAAGGCAGGCACAGAGAGAGGGAGAAGCAGGCTCCCTGGAGAGCAGAGAGCCCCATGGGGGGCTCGATCCCAGGACCCTGAGATCATGACCTGAGCCGAAGGCAGAGGCTTTAACCCACTGAGCCACCCAGGCGCCCCTCCTTCTGCATTTTCTTTTCTTTTTTTTTTTTTTTTTAAATTTTTATTTTCAAGTAATCCTTACAACCCCAAGTGAGGCTCAAACTCACAACCCCGAGATCAAGAGTCATGTGCTCCACCAACTGAGTTAGCCAGGCGCCACCCTCCGCCCACCACCCCATTTTCTTACTGGATGCCCACAAGCCTACAGGAGTAAGTATGATGATTTCAACCAGGAGCTATTTCTTGAACACCTATTACGTGCAAGGTGTGATTCCAAGTGTCAGGACCTGAAATCAATATTCATCTGGTGGCATTTCATGCACTTGTTTATTCACCTCCCCAGAGGGAGGAGATGTCACCATGGGAATACCTGCTCAATGAATGGCTTGTTCTGAACTAAGAAAGTCTCGCCTAAATGATTAAATAAAAAAAATAAAAACAGTCTATACTATTACATAAAATTATTTCTTTCCTCTGTCTCCCTCAATGATCTCGAAAATGCAACACTTCCATGTTTTTGAAAAACATAATATTGGATGCGACATCATGGCCACGGGCAAAGATGTTTACAAGCTTTTCTGCATGTCTCTGCATTCTACGGTACTTCTGAAATGATACACACAGAAAACAAAAGCCCTTTAAGTTGTACACTTTTTGTTAAGTTCCAACTGCTGAACAGTCTGGCATCACGGGAACAGTGTGGCCGCGTTTGCTTAATTCAAAAACTGCTGGGAGAGGACATGTTCACCTGCATTAAGGTTTCCAAAATCGGGGGCCTCTCGTTGGCACAGTCAGTGAGACATGAGACTCTTAATCTCAGGGCTGCGAGTTCAAGCCTCACACTGGGCGTGGAGCCTAACTTAAAAAAAATTTTTTTAACTAAAAAAAAATTTTCCATAGTTAGGCAAAAACTCCCCATTCCAGTCATCATTGCTACCAGGCTGAGTAAGCCCGTGTGCACTTCATCCCGGCAAGAGCAGGAAATCCCTGCGTGCCACGAGGTTAGAAAAGGCAGCCTCCTGACCGTATTGCTGAGAGGAAGGGAGGGGAAATCAGCTGGCAAAAGTTTGGGTCAAGAGGCATCAAACTGGGGAACACTTACAAAGGAAGGGCAAGGCTTTTAGCTCCAAGAAACGAGGATGGACACAGCCAATTACTCTGCTTTCATACGCTCCCATTTGCCGAGGAAGTAGCCTGCAGGAGAGTTAAGAAGCTTGAACTATTTTTAGGCCCATGACCCTTTTAAAAACACAGAGCTAAATTCGGTCCTCAGTTACTCCCACTCAACTCCCACTGGCTTCAGCAGGAGCCACAGGGAGAACCCGCTCTGGAGTAGAAGAGCTTCCTTCTGCCTCTGCCTTCTTTTTTTCACAAGGAATGACAGTTTACCGGCCACGGCTGGCCACGGCAAGCCACCCAGCGGGTCTCCTGGCTCCAGGAGGGCACAAGGCAGAATCTTACATTCCAAGGACATCTCTGCCACACAACTGAATAAAACTCGTGTTTATTTGACAATCCGGGCAGAGGAGAGGGAAAAGAACACCCTTTTGAAAATGGCAGTCAGTCTATCTTGGAATTGTTTAAAATTATAATCTCATCTATAAAAGCCCAGATTTGAAGAATTGTATTATGTGGGCTAAATTAAACTTTTGCTTCCAACTAGCATGGGGTAATTACAATAAGGGATCACATGAAGTTCACTGCTGCTGAATGCAACACAATTTGTGACCATCAACTACAATACAGTTTGGGGAGGGGGCATCATTTATAAATAATAGGTCCCAAGTCTGACTTGGGGGTGAATGGAAGACATTTGGCATCTCAAATTACTTTAACTGGGGGCCTTCATACCCCATGGAAAGGACACTTTGTCCCCCCTCCACTGCCTCTAATCCTCCCTTCTTAAAGGAACACTCAGCAAGATAATGAATCCTTTAAATGTTACATCTTCTGTCGTGCATTATTGTGGTGCAGAAACTCTTCACATCAAACAGTCATCAGGACTATTACAAAGTGGGCTTATAAGAGAGGGGCTGAAAAGGAGCTGTGTGAAAAGAAGTGGAAAATTAAAGCTGAAGCAGTCGAAGAAAGGGCTTAATTTACTGGCATGTACAGTATGCAAATGAGATTACTCTCAGCTTAACTGCATCATTTATGTCCATAATAACGGCATCATCATTACAGGGCTCAAATTAAATTACACCATAATTAGCATATCAAAGTGATTGGTTAAAGTTTAAAACAAATACCCAATTTTGTTAATGAACAGCTGTAATTGTCATGTACACTTCAGTGAAAACTCTCTAAACAAATATATGTTTTAGAAGGGAGGAAGATTTTTTTTTTTTTTTTAAAGCAGACAGGTCTGTAGCAGAGGTAAATTACCTAAAAAAGAATGACATGGACTATTCTATTAATGTTAATATATGCTGATCATTTTCAGGTAATAAAGCGTTCTATCAAAACAAGGCTTCACTTATATTTAGACACCTTCCCTGCTTCTGAATGTGACAAACCACCAGAACCCTGTTTCCACTTGCCGCAGTGATAGCAAACGCAGGGGTGACCTGTCTCGAGCAAGCAAAGGACATGTTCAATAACATGCTATTACTAAAACTCCATACTTATTGAAAAGACATCCATGCTCAGAACCTGCCGCCTCCAAGCTGATTCTCTCCGCATTCCGACCAAGAGGAAAGAGCGACGGAGCCAGAGAACTTGCGGAATTTATGGGGTAGACCAGAACGCTCCTAAGTTGATGACCCGATAACATATTCGACAGCCTCCGACTCAATCTCCCCTCCTGGACTCAGAGCGTACCTCTACAGCAGTCCCAAACATGCAGCGGCACGGGGGAAGTTTCTGCTCTTCCACCCTTAAAATAAATCAGGAGGCGCAAGTAGCTGTTTTGTCAATGTTAGCTAGAGCCAGAGTGCACACACGTTTTAGAGATGCAAAACCGCACACGGATAATAAGCGTGTTTTCAAACCTTTCTGTTATCATCATTTAATGTCTGAAGAGTTTCCACATAAAAATCAATAATCTCCAGGCTCACGTGCAAAAAAAGCTCTCTGCCTAAGCTTCTCCCCATTTCCTCCCAAACGTACCCCATATGTTCTCTGCTATATCTGTGAGGGTAACCATCCACTGTGATATACAGCAAGGCAAGCCAAAATATATTTTTCCCAAAAAGAAAAAAAAAAAAAGCACTTTCAAATATACTTAACAAGCAAATTGAATGTCTTATTAAAATCGTATTATCTAAACAGTGTTCAAAAATTTAAAGAAAGTAGCTTTTCATTTTATTCATCGAGGAATCCATTAAAGCTTAGGCTCTGAAGTAGTATGTAAATTATGTGCCTTTCAAGGTAGAGCTAGGGCAAATTCACTCCATCAACTAATGATGAACCTCATTATGTGCAGGGAGGATTCATAATGAGGAAAGAGCCACCCGCCATTCCATGTTCTAACATAAATCCCTGTAAAATTTGAATATCTCCCCGTCTAATTAAAGGCTACTAATTCCAATCACCCCCTCCATGGCCCCAAAGTAAAAATAAACCTCTTTAAAAGCACAGACTACAGTTATATTTCTAAAGCAGCACTCGATTCTGTTTGGACTCAGAACCTTCCACTCAGATATGTTTTACGACAAGCATAATTAGCAGCTTTCTAAGATACAAACTTTGAGGCTGTTCAAGCTCATTTTGGTTAAATACGCTGGATTTCTATTTTTCAAAGAGCTTCACCTTGACGGAACTACGGGGCAGCACAGAGATGATCTGTAGCCAAGAAACCAACAGGAATGTGCGAGCATCGTAATAATGTAAAATAAAATTCTTACACTGGAGTTCCAGGCAAAAGCTGAGATGTTCAGAAAAAACAAGCATTGTGTGGCATGAACCCGAGCTTACATTTGGATGGGGATGTATTCAAATCTGCTTGGGAACGACATACTTGATTCTGGAACAAAACTGCTCACTTTTAATGCAGTTTGAACTAATGAACAAGTACAGCCCAGCATGTCACAAGCCGAAGAACTATTCCCTCTTGGAATCACGGACTTTGATTTTTTTTCTTAACTGAAAACTATAGAATGCAAGCCCAACGTTGCCAAACATATTTATTATGATTAATAGCCTGTAATATCCCTCACTAAGGCTTAATTTACTCTTATTTTCAATTATGAATCTGCACTACTCTACTCCAGTTCCCTTCTCAGGTAGAGATGAAATTTCTTGTGGGCTTTACTCTTTGTACTGTATCACCACCCAGCAAGGCACAATTAGTTAAAAACAGCAAATCTCCACCTTGACTCTCACAGAGCACCAGATTACGCAAAATTAGAGAACCGAATCAGGGAGAAATAAGTGGAGGTGTCCAGGGAATTAAAGCAATTAGACCAAAGGAAAAAGGAAAAGTACATACGCCAGTCACCCACTCACTCACACCTTTACATTAAAATGTTTAAAAAAAAAAAAAAAAAGAAAGAAAAAAAGAAAGAAAAAAAAAATCCTAGATTCTTTATTTAATGTTGATAAACTGAATACAGACTCCAACCAGGAAATCTTATCTGCTGCTGTCAATTCAAGTGTCCCCAAATGTCCGAATCCCAGTTCGGTAATGCAATGTACACACCAGTGAGACATCAAGTGTAGAATTGCAGGAGCTAACGAGTCCATTCTACTAGAGATGCCGCTGCTTTTTAAGTTGCATAAAAATAAACTCCACTCCATAAAAGCTGCCACAGTGCGTGCTCTCTCATCCCTGGGCTCCAGGCGTGATCTCCCCACCCCCCCACCCTGCCTTTTAGGTCAGCCACTCATGCATTAGGAAGACATCCCTCCCAAAATAACTTGGCCCTCCCCCGAAGCACAGAGTTGAGCAGCCTACCTTTGTTCTGGAGTTGCAGATAATAACAGGCAAGCCTCAAGACCATGAGGATTTGGAAAAGATCAGGAGAGTTGGAGGAAAAAAAAAAAAAAGAAAAAAAGAAAAAAAAGAAAGAAAGAAAGAAAGAAAAGAAAGAAAAAGAAATACTGCAAGCAGAGAAGAATTGTAAGAAACAGAAAAGCCTGCTAATGAACTGTAGTGGCTGCCACAGGATCCGGGTGTCTTCACCAGTGTTTACACCAGTGAGTACACCACTGCTCCATCTCTCCCACACCTGGTGGCATCCTTACCCCCCCCCCATTCATGCATGACAATTAAAAGCAACTGCACCTCTCCATTCCGGAGGGGAACCATGCAGGACCTCTGCAATATTTCTTTACAATGTCTATATCACTGATGAGCATTAGTTTGAGTGACAAAGGTCCCGGGCTAAATCAACATTCTTACCTTAATGTTCCTAGTAAAAGGCTCCAGGAAACATAACTCATGAGACATGTATGCAAAGATACGTCTCAAGGAATTAATCCAGAGCCCTCAGCTGAGGGGGTGGGGGGGATAGTTTTTTTTAAAAAGAAAAAAGAAAAAAGAAAAAGCAATGGCTTATTTCCAAACAAACGCAGCTCAGCCGGGGCAGCGGTGGTATAAGAACAGGTTTGCACAGACAGAGCTCAGTGGCAGAAGGGAGAGTTCTGTAGGATTTATTTGACACTTATTTTCCGGGAAGCCTTTTGTGGAGTTGTACCGTTTGTTTCTTATTGTCTGCGAGGCAGTTAGGAGCTTTCTCCCCGGAGGGGGCCTCTCAGCCCCTGAGCTTGGCCGCCTCTGACAGGGAGGTAACCATATTAGGATGTGTATGGTAAAATAAACAATAACATAGTTGCAATGAAATGGAATTTTTTTTTTTCAAGCTAATGGTGTTGGGGTCAGTCTGTCTTTTTAGCCATTCCCACTAATTTTGTTTCCTAGTTCAAACAGGCCCTCCCCCTCCTTTTTTTTTTTTTTTTAAGTGTTAGCTGTTTCCAAATATCTGACTGTAAATTTGCTGAGAATGTTTGCAATGTAAGAAAAAGCTTTTAACATCCAAATAAAGATCCTGCCAGTTTAATCATTAAAGGGGATGTGAATTTTCAAGCCCCTGCAAAGATCCAACTCTCCCCTACTTTCTTTCCCCCCAATCCCCCACTTCAATCTCTCCCTGAAGGTTAAAATTACTTGGTCATTTAAAAGTATCTTCTAAATAAATCAGATTTTTAAAGAAAGAGACTGTTACACCTTCATAAAAAATCCACATTCACATACTGTGTCACTGAGTGAAGAGTCTTAACCATTCATGCGCCTGAAAATTTATTACCTGAAATTTCTAGGATGGTTACTTTTACGTGATAAAGCTCTTTCCCACCTCCTCCAATCCTCACCCCCCCACCAAGAAAAAAGTAGGCATAAAATACTGTTGTCACGCCAGCCTCTGGAAATCGGCTAACCAAAGGGGGAAAAAATTAAAAAAAAAAAAAAAAAAATATATATATATATATATATATACACACACACATATATATCTCAAGAATGAGTTCTCAAGATGTTACATATTTAGGAAAAGTTCCGTGGGTCCAGAGACAACAATAAAAAGTAAGGCTGCTTTCTGGCCACTGTTACTCAGTAGGAGATTCCCGCCCAAGGAGCAAGGGAAACATTCCCACTCAAGATCCAGCTGGGATGAGGACCCTAGACAGTGGGTTTGGGGAGGGAGCAGGACTGCTGGGAGCCGGCCACATGGGGGAGGGCCACATGGGGGAGGGAGCTTCTGTGCCTTAGTCTCCTAGGTGAGAGCCAGGGCTGCTTCCGGGAAGCACCCCCACCCCCCTGCCAGAGATCTGCCCCCAGGAGGGGGTGCAAGGAGTGGCCAGCCCTCCCTCTGTGTGCAGGGAGGGAAGGAGAGGCACTGCACTGTCACCTGTGAGGACCTAAGGAAGCACCCCCTCACCAGGCATGGAGGCAAAATACGTGGCACAAGCGAAAGGGCATGGGTAGGGAAGAAATGATACATGTAATTACAAATGAAGCTGGGCTGCGGGGGGGGGGGGGGGGGGATAAAACACACGTGACCGTCACAAAACTTCCACAGTTCAGGAACTAAGAGCACCTCCCCTGCCTGGAACCTCTGGGCCGGCCTCTAAACTGCCTTCCTTCTTATCAGATCCCTATCACACAGAAACCTAAAACCCCTGCAACTCATGTTTTATTAAAACGTGTTTAGCATTCTTCTTAAAGATAGGTTTTAACCCCAAATACCCATGAAATTAAATCTCCTATGCCACTTATCTGCACTGCCGGGCAAAAACTAAAGTTGAGCTAAACAGAGAGATAGCAAAATCAATAAATCACACGAAACAAGTAGCAGTTCAAAAGTTCAAAGATATGATGGCCAGTTCAGTGCGTCTTAGCGCGCACCCAGTAATAACTGGTCTCCGTCACTCCTCACAGTATAGACAATTTCATGGCATCATTTTCATTAGCCTGTCTCACGGAAAATTGCTAGCTATTTATGTATACGCTAAAATAAATTAGCCATTTCATCGAGCAGTGTGATTCTTATAAAATACATTAACACAATACTCGATTTTCCAGTTGGAGTAAATAAATAAATCAATAAATTCAATACAGGGTGATTCTTTTATGTGGTGCTATAGCTCTCAGCATAAATGTTTTTATTGGGTTTATTTGTTTCAATAAAAATTGAAATGGGCCAGTGATCTCAGCACTAGCATCTTTAAAAAAAAAATCCATCCAATATTTGGGAAAGTACTGCGTGGAGCACTCCAAGTTAGAATTGTATTCAAAGATCATCTTCATGATAATTATTACCCCACAACCCAGTTCTGATGGGGAGTTTCACAAAGGGAAAGAAAGGGGGAATTCCTCCAGGTGTTGGACTCTCGGGGCATTTCTGTGCTCCAGACGGGAGTCTAGGGGTGAGGCTTTTGAGGGACAGCAGCCCCTCACTGAGCTGCGTGGCTCAGACGCGCCTCTTCCCTGGACAGGGAGAAACGACAGTGGGACAAGTGCCAGATGGCCTCTTCTGTCACACCTTACCGAACGCCATTGATTGTGGCTCAGAGAAGGCCATTTACTCCAACCTCTGGGGGAAAGACTAGGGTATCATGGCTGCAAGAAAGAAGAGAGAGGTGTGCTGATGTTGTAAATAAACTCAGGCCAAGGCCTGCGAGCCGTTCTGGAGGCGAGAGGGAGACACCAGCAAGCATGAGATTTTTTTTTTCCCCCCCTGGGTCACCAGTGCAACTGAAATCGAAGGAGAATGGGGTGATGGGAATCTGTTGTTTACGCCTGCCCAACATCCAAGCTCCTCTTCCTCTGATAACACCGGCCCTGCTTTTCTTGGGGAAATGCCCCATTTCCCAATCTCCCACTGGCGAGCGGCGGCTCTTGGCTCCAGAGGGTAGAATCATAAACCAGGTCTAACGGATCCCTGCGGTCACCTCTCCTGGCTGCCCTGATTGGCTGATGGACAGATGTGTCCCACATCAGAATTGGGAGAGAGAGAGAGAGAGACTGTCCTCCTGCTTTTGAGAGTGCCGCGAGCGTTGAGAACATAAAATGGGCTTGCCCCAACAAAAAAGAAAGAGGCCAGGCCACTGGCCAGGACTGGCTGAAGGAGGCCAGGACACAACAAGTCAAGGGTGAGCCCAAGGGCAGGACAGTTTCCAAACGGTGCTCACAGAGGGCCATCCAGCTCCTGGACTGCTCCGTTATGTAAGCCAATGAATCCTCCATGTGCTTAGCCAGCTCACTGGTGCCGCCTTGTTTGTAACTAAGAGGTGCCAACCAGAAGTCAAACTAAACATGTGTTTTACAGGTAACTCTGTAATATATGTGAGCCCTCATGAGAAAGCAAACCAAATAAAAACACACAAGTCAACAAACTCCCACAGCTAATAGTCAAAATCTGTAATCCTCACAGATGCTGCCTAACCTAATCATCAGCTACGTTCTCTTCTCTGCTGTCCCTGGAAAGAGCTAGAAGAATGAGTCAGGACCCACAGTCAAGAAGAACACAAGATGATCTGAAAGCAAAGTACACTGGAGATCCAAAATCAATCCAGCGTGAGGTCTAATACAGACTTGATAAACTCTCTTCTCTAGGCCCCTGGTGGTAGTGGTTCAGGTCAGGGATGGACCAACAGTGCATCATCAATTCAGGTGAACAGCCGGTGGGCTCACACAAGCCTTGTGTCTTCTGATAGGACTCATGGACAAGTGATGAAGTTGCGGTTCTTTCCTTCTGTGATAAAAGTTCTACTGTGGTGTGGCGGTGGGAGAGCGAGGTCCTGACAACCTGCCTGGCTTTTCGCCCTGGCTCCAGCCCAACTAGATTGGCAAACCAGGGCCCTGACTTCCTCCATGGACAAGAGAGGACCCCAGATTCATACAGCCAGGCTTTCTTGGGAGTAGGAACCATAGTAACACAAACAATTAAAAACGGAAAAAAAAAACACAAACAATAATTGAGACACTACCAATGACTTCATTCTTAATATGCCAGAGACCATACTAATTACTTTACATGTATTTCTTATTTCATTTTTAAAACAAGATTTTAGGGGCGCCTGGTTACCTCAGTGGGTTAAAGCCTCTGCCTTCGGCTCAGGTCATGATCTCAGGGTCCTGGGATCGAGTCCCGCATAGGGCTCTCTGCTCAGCAGGGAGCCTGCTTCCTCCTCTCTCTCTCTCTGCCTGCCTCTCTGCCTACTTGTGATGTCTCTCTGTCAAATAAATAAATAAATAATCTTAAAAAAAATAAAATAAGATTTTAAGATGCACAGTGTTACTACCCTCCCTTTATAAATCAGTAGAGGAAAGCTCAGAGAACTTAAGGAACCTGCTCTTGGCCACAGAGCAGATAAGTGCTGCAGCCTCAAGAGCCTGGTGGCTACTCCGCTGGACAGTGGAGGTTGTCCACCGAAACTTCTATTGGGCAGGGTTTCTGCAGATGTGCGGTTCTCATCCAGGAGCGAGCTTCCACACCAGAGAATATTCGGCAGTATCTGGAAACACTGTTAACCGTCACAGCTGGAGTGGTGGAGATGCTCACTAGGAGGGCTGGTGAACACCCTACTGTGCACAGGCCAGTTCCTACCCTGGAGAGTTACTGGCCCAACATGTCAGTGGTGCTGAGGTTGAGAAGGTCCACCCTCCCGCGAGGGTGGAACCTGGTGGGCCGCAGCTCCTCAGGAAGAGTTTTACCAATCCTGCCAAGATGCAGACAGCCTGGGGGTGGACGTGATATTGATGTGCTGTAGCATTCAAATGTGAGGCTAAGGGGCGCCTATGTGGCTCAGTGGGTTAAGCCTCTGCCTGCAGCTCAGGTCATGATCTCAGGGTCCTGGGATCGAGCCCCGCATCAGGCTCTCCGCTCAGCAGGGGGCCTGCTTCCTCCTCTCTCTCTCTGCCTGCCTCTCTGCCTACTTGTGATCTCTGTCTGTCAAATAAGTAAATAAAATCCTTTAAAAAAATAATCTAAAAAAATAAATTAAAATTCGAGGCTCAGTCTAGAAAAGACTTGCCCAAGTCCTGCAGTCCTCATGACAGGCACGGAAGGAGCTGGAGAGCGACCTGGGGAGGCCAGCTGATATCACACTGTAGCTGAGTGGGGAGAAATAAGGGGGCCATGTTGTTGGTTCCCCTTTTCCTCTCCTTTCTCCTTCCTCACTGTCCCTTCTCCCTGAAAACCTAGGGGAACCAACCATCTACATCATAATGTCTTGGGCGGGGTGGACTGACATTCCACTCCAGCCTGTATCAGCAGCCAGGACGTGGTGTGAGGAACCAGGGCTCACACCAACCATCATTCTTGGCAGCAGAGGAAGGCTCTTATCATGTCCCGGAATCAGGTGTTCCATTCCCAGCCGGGTTCAGATCTAGGCCCCCCTGCTGGAGGGTCCTGAGCACTTGAAACCTGGCTAGTACACTAAATTCTTAAACTTATGTAAGTTTAATTAATTTGAATTTAAATAGCCACGCGCATCTAAGGGCTACTATATCTTGGACTGTGTGCAGTTTTGGAAGTGTGGCAAATTTTCCATATTCATGAGAATCCAATCCTCAGCAGATGGATATCTGGTTCCCAATTTGAGATTTTATATCTTCATTAAAATTTTTATTTTGTTCTCAGTGGAAATGGTTTTGGTCATGACTTTTTAAAAATGCCACTCTTGTATGGAATCTCCTAATTTTTCTAAAGATTTTCATCTAATTTTTGTATAAATTCTAATCACGATTTTGAGTAGAAGGGTAGAATAATTTAGTTGACTAATACGGGTGAGAGATGTATACGTGTGGATTAAAACCAAGCGCCTGGGGGCGCCTGGGTGACTCAGTGGGTTAAGCCCCTGTCTTCGGCTCAGGTCATGATCTCATGGTCCTAGGATGAAGCCCTGCATCAGGCTCTCTGCTCAGCAGGGAGCCTGCTTCCAGCCCCCTCTGCCTGTCTCTCTGCCTTCTTGTGATCTCTCGGTCATAAATAAATAAAATCTTCAAAAAACAAATACAAAAAACAAGTGCCTTCTTTAAAAAGCCAGTAGCAAGGTAATCTTTTTCACTGTTGGGAAAACATTCTTGGTACTCTCTGTAGTACATGTTGCCCGTAAATGTCAGGTCTTTGGGGGCGTGAACTATCCTGGAGGAAGATTCTGGAAGAATCCTCTACCCGTTTGAATCTCTCAAGCCATTTGGAACAAGAATGGCATTCTGGAAGATTTCTTAACACAGTAGGATACCTCCACTCTGTCTCTCCCCTGAAAACTCCAAACTACACACGGTCAGGTGGAACCTTTCCTTGTAGCTCAAAGTGTGATGAATTTTTCAGCGTAGGAAGAAAGATTAGTATTGATGTAACAAAGTGACTGGAAAGCCAGCTGCATGACATTATAAATACATCACAGCTGTCAGGGTGTTTCCTTCACAATGGGCAAATCCAGAAGCACAGAACATTTTCAGGGTGAGGGAGAGTAGTCATATCCAACACTGTGTGCAGGGTGTGAACCGTCCAGAACTATGGCTTTGGGCAGGAAGCTGAGCCATCTACAAGGTATTTCTTGGGTGATATACAGAGAGCTAGAGATGGGATAAAACCTAATGATGAATAAAGTAAACACAGGGTTTGGCTCACCCATCCTCTCTGGATACCAAGAAGTTTCAGCTTCAGGAGTAATGTGAGAATCCAAAACTGTACTGTCATTCTCAATAGTATCAAAAGTAAAAAATAATAATAATAATAATAATAATAATAATATTAGTAATAATAACGTCATATCCTTTGCCGGGCATGACCTAGATTTTTAAGTTGATCTTGGCTGGTGGAGAATGAAATGTTACTCCATATGTAGACAGCCCTCCTCCTACTCCTCAAGCTGGGGGGAAAAAAGACATTGTCCCCTACCCAGCTTTCTTTGCAATTAGGGAAAGACATTTAATGAAGTTCTAGCCAAAAAAGACAAGGGATATAAGATATTTCCCTCCTTGACTGAAGGGAAGTCATACAAAGATTTCTTTCTCTTGCTCTCTCTGCCTTGCCCCCTTCTCCCACTTGGTGCCTTTGAATGAGACTGTGTAGGCAGATAATGCCTGGAGCTGTAGCAGCCATCTTGTAGCCATGAGGAAAAAGCTGAAAGAATCACAGAGAAGCCGACCCAATAGTTAGCTACTACTCGGGTTCTGAAGCAGTCTTGAAACTGCCTACGTTTAGACTTCTGAGCAAGTAAATGATAAACATCCTTATGTTTTCAGCCACAGTTAATGAGGTTTTGTTATTAACAGGTGAACACATGGTAACTGATAGATCCTAAATCCTAGAGAGAAACCACTTCCTTGAGGGAACTTGACTAATCAGAGTGTAATTACCCAATTCTCCTGGTATCTGAGATGGTTCCCTTGTCACTTGAGAGCTTATAACTGAAGAAAATGACACTTAGTCTTTAGAAGCTCCCTGAAGAAAAACAACACCACTTTATACCTACTGTGTGTCAATTCTGTGTGAGGCTTTTACCAAAGTGACTTGCTTACACTACATCATCCAGTCTTCCAACAACTCTATGGGGTAGGGACAATATTTATCCAAGTTTCTAGGAAGAAGAAACAGAAGCAGAGGGAGGTACAACAGAATGTCGTAGGCCAACGGCTGTTACAGAAAACCTGGTCGCACCACAGGGAAATGGTTATACCCATGGCCCCAGCTATAAAACGTAGGTAACTCCAACGGAGGGATAAACATTTCTTGTTCTAAGACATCATGGTGGAAGCCTGGGCTCAGAGCATAGGACACACAGTCGTATGAGCTGTGTCTGGGGTGCAGCCACTGCAGTGGTGACTGGAGAACAGATTCTTCAGGTCAGCTACAAGAGCTGTGGACACTCCCCGACAGCTGACAGTAGGATCCACCACCATCACAAGCAGGCAAAGGTGTCTCTTCAGTGTTACCTGTCGCCATGACCTGGGGATGGGGCAACAGACTGCTGGATCCCCCCATGTTTTAACACCAAAGGAACAAAAAAGGTACAGATAAGTTCTCAGGGAAGCGATAAAGAAGGACTCATAGGTTAAGAAAAAACAGCTTGAAAATACTGGAAGGCTGAAGAATCATCGGCCAGACTGGCTTTACACTTGCTAGCTGTGTGACCTTGAGTAACTAGCTTGACTTCTCTGAGCCTCAGCCTTCCCATCCATATGTGGAAATAAAACAAGTATCTAACCTTTCCAGTTGCAGTGAAAATCAAATGAAATAATACATGTCAAAGTTGTCACCTAGTAACAGTAAGTGTTCACTCATTGCTAACTATCCTCCTCATCAGCACTGAATGATAATGAATTGCAAAATTATTGTAAAGCACCTAGCATAGTACTTGGCATGATCTAGGTGCTCATTTCTTGGTTTTCCCATTTCTCTTCCCTCCACAAATAATTTTGATGTGATGTGCCTACTGCAATTTTTAAAAATATTAATGAATTTGGGGTGCCTGGGTGGCTCAGTGGGTTGAGCCTCTGCCTTCCGCTCAGGTCATGGTCTCAGGGTCCTGGGATCGAGCCCCACGTTGGGCTCTCTGCTCAGCAGGGAGCCTGCTTGCTCATCCAAGAGCCTGCTTCCTCCTCTCTCTCTCTGCCTGCTTCTCTGTCTACTTGTGATCTCTGTCAAATAAATAAAATCTTTAAAAAATATATATTAATGAACCCCACTAAAATGGTTCTGGGTTTGATGCTAAGGTAAATTCAAAGATCAACAGAGTGTCTATGGCCACATGCTTCCATGATAAACAGGGTAAATAAAAAAGAACACTATGCAATTAAATATATGTAAATTAACACATATTTTCATATGTTATACATATACGAATACCTCTTTCATTTATTAAAGTCTCTGTGTGCTGAGGACAGAGTTAACTTTAATTTTTAAAATGTTTCTTAGCAGTTCAAATTTTCTGCTATAAAAGTGTACTGATTATATAATTTGGAGAAAGATATTACTTTTCAAAAGATTAAAAAAGATAAGACTGATCCAACTTCTACCCTCTTGAATTGGTTTTCTAACAGTTGCTAATTTGTCAACCACATAAATGGCAACAAATCTATAAGAAATAAATAATTTTCTAGACATTTGACTAACCTAACCTCCATGCCCTTAATAAGTTACTGTTCACTGTTTTTCTTCCTCCCTAACTTCTTCCTCTCACCAGGAATGAATTCTTCCCCCAGTTTCAACCCTACCTTTCTCTTTCCAAAAATATCTTAGGGGACATCTTTGACCTCCCCCACCCCATCTCACTCATGGTGTGAGCGAAAACCCGCAGATGGGTTGGTAACACAAAAATAAATAACTTATTAAGAGTCATGACCACCGTGCTGGCCTCATTCACAGAGGTTTCGTGGACAGGCGTTTGCTAAAAAGTTTTTCCTTTTTGGTTGACTGGCCTCATAGAGCCCTCTAAATGCCAGGACTTATGATAAGCAACGACACACTTAACTGTTACATATTAATGTTCATGATAATGCAATCTTTCATTTGGGTGATTTAAAAGTCCCTCTAGTCCAACTTACAGTTAGATATACACTGAATGCTTCATCAATCATAACCATTTTTATTCTCAGTCTCCTGCAAAATATTAGAGAAGGTGAATTTCAACTACATACTGAAGAGGGCTTTTCTGTTAGCCCTCAAAAATTTCTCTCTTGTCATTTACACACTGGATTCCCAGAGCTCCTGCCTAAGCAATCGGCTCACCGGCACCTTTCACTACAGCAGATCTTATCTACAGAGGAAAGGGAAATCCATGTTCGTATCTCTTCTGCATGGCCAAATCTTCCTTATCTTACAAAGAAAAGAAAGCACATCCCAGTTATGAACTAGACAAAAATGCGCAGCCTGCCAACATCAGCGAGCGAGCAGCCTGAGAGGGTCGGGATGACTTGAACTGAACGTCAAGCAGGATTTAGCACAAATTTGCACCAAGAACCAATGAGCCCACCACTGTCAAGCAATAAGCAGTGATCACAGCGACCTCTCGTAAATGCACTTGAAAGAGACGACACCTCCTCTCCATTCATGTAAAGGCTTGTCATAGTTTTAGGGCCAAAATCTTCCCACAACTGACCTTGTACCCATAGACCATGAGGCAAATCAGAATGGAGGAAGGGATCAAACCAGTCACCATGCAGCGTGGCTCAATCCTACCACAATTCCAATGACCCTCCAAGTTAGAAACCCAAGCCCTTCTTTAGGTACCAATACAGTAGCCCCTTATGCATCCTGCACGACCCTCATGTGTGACACACAAATTGATGCAACTATGAACACATAAAAATGTGTCCCCCGAGATGCTCAGCTTGGGGTTCAGGAGAATTAAGCCTATCCCTCTAAAAAAATTTTTAAATAAAATCTAACATATACTCAATATCTATATTTTGATTTTATTACTTCCTTCACTTTTATCCTCTTAAATTCCCCCATCTTAACAATCTCCTTTTAGGCTAACAAATTTATGTTTTTATTCCGAGGTCGTTTATAGATTGATCTCTTGAGGCAAAGAAACATTGAATTATTGGAATTCAGTGTGGAGATGCTTCCAGGGTAAAGGTTCTCTGTTTATTAGCAGAAGAAATGCATTCAACTAATTTGACTTGTAAGTCTGATAAAATCTCCCTGGAAAAACTGCTTCTATTATGATGAATAATCCTTTGAGGTGAAAAATGAGAAATATACACACTGGGTTTTATTCTGTATTAATTCTAACAGGGTCTGAAACGAAACTCAAGTAAGCCATCTTTTAGATGTTAGAAAATGGCAAACTTGCCTGCAAACTACATGCAAGAAGTAATTAATGTAAATGAACATGAAATTAAACAGCACCCCCATAAAGTAGGATATAAAAGTAAAGATTATTAGGAAAAAAAAAATTGTCTTCCTCCTCTATATTAAGCTCATGAATTGTGCGTTTACTCTATTTCTCTTTTATTATTTGATGATGGGTTTTTAGAGCTTGGGTTTTATTAGGACTTGCTGGAGGAAGAAGTTCCTCAGTAGTGAGCTGACTACAGGTCTGGGTACATCATTACTTCTGAGACAGTAGATGAAGCCATACAAGGTAGAGGTAGGCTCACCAAGCTCGCTGTGATGCAAAACTGGAAAGTTTCCTGATACCACTGATGACTGAAACAAGATCCTCATCAGAAAGGAGATTTAAAGCTACAGTAGATGGGACTTTATTTATAGAGAAAAACTGTGCACCTCTCTTCAATAAACTCTACTATTCATGTAAAATTCAGGATTCAGAGACAGCTGGTATTTGTTGAATTTTGGGGGCTATCCAGAATCCATTCTTAGTTCAATTTCTTTTTGGGGAATTACCACCCTCCCTCACTGTTCCAAGCGGGGTGGGAATCCTCTGCCCTCTCAGAGCCATCAAGTAGCCACGTGATGCCAACCGCGCCTGTCTGATTCATCTAAGCAGACTGGTGTGCGGACAGAAGAACGAGTAGGGAGCACTGGTTTCAGCAGTGACGGTGATGCGCTGGGCCAGTCTTTTAAGCTGCTGGTATGCTGGAATTGTCCTGCTTCCTCTCCTTTCCCAAAGTGCTGGTCGCTCTTCTGTAAGCTACTGGCTATTCCTCCAACAAATTCTTTTAAGTTGGCCAGAGGTAATCTCTGTTGCTTGCAACTCAAGAATCAGCCAGTCTGATGGGAAGAGCCTGGCTTGACACTGGCTCACAGGAGACATGAGCTTACTGAACCCATGCTCAGTATAATTCACCATATGCGATGCGGTGCTCCTAGGTTATATATGGCTGCTCTGAAATTCAACATAAAATTTCAGCCAACAGTCATTCAAGCTATTAAAGACCAGGGTCCAAATCTACCGATCAGGAATCTTCTTTCCTATTTTTTGCAGCACAGTGTTAGAGATAATCAAAAAGTACAGAATGGGAACAGAGAAGAGGTGAGTGATAAGCAGTGTGCAGGATGTAGAAAAATGAGGAAATCTAGCCTTAGGAGCATTTACTGCAGGGACGTCCAGGAACCGTAGCAACCACTAGGACGTATTAGTCAGGTGTCATGGGGACATTCGCAGGGACTTCACCGTCAGGCAGCCCTGAGTGAAAATGCCCGCCCCTCCTTTTAGCAGCTGACTCTGAGCAAGCTACATAATCTTTCTGGATGTCAGTTTTCTCATCTGTAAAATGGATAGTAATCACATCGGTAACTCATAAAATAGTTGGCAGGGTCAAATGTGAAAATAAATAGGCAACATCTAGCAGTCCCGATGCACAGCAGACCCTCAACAAAATACGATTCATTATAACCGAGCTTTGAAACATCCGCAGAGTCCATACCATCTACCTGGCGTGCTCTGGGGCACACAAAAATAAGTTACTCTTCCTACCTTCAGGCAAGAATGTGCGGCTTTCAAATCTGAAAAGGACACACTAAAATACAAAGCAGACTTGAACAAAGGTTATAATGAAATACAAACACAAACTTGTGGGAGTCCAGACAAAGGAATGAGTCACACAGGCTAGGGTAAGTTGAAAGGCTCCATACAGGTAATATCCGAGCCAAGACTTGAAGGATGAGTAGGATGTTAATAGGTAAGGGAAGGGGAAAAAAAAGGAACACTGGCATCCAAAGTTGAAGGCAGCAATAACATGAGTGGCACAAGTTCAAGGGCAGGGCAAATACAAAGAGTAGAATAAGCAGTAGGATGCCAACTCCACAAGGCCCGGCACCATGCTGGACTCTGACATTCTGTAACTACCTTTAACTCCTAGAGGAGGGCCAGTCCCACAAGAGGCACCTGGTTATTCTGTGGAAGGCTGAGCTAGAAGAACAAAAGACAGACAGCATAAGGCTAGCATAGGAAGAGCCTGGAAGGCCACGCTAAGGACCAAGTCTTCATTCTCCAGTTGGGAAGGCAATGATAAGGATGGAAAGCTGGAGGGAGACTTTAGAGCCCAATAGGGCTTGGCACTTGGAAGGATAGGGAGGGGAATGCAGAAGATGGGAGAGCTCTAATTAGGCTTTAAGTTTTCGAACTAATTTTTTAAAAAATATTTTATTTATTTATTTGACAGACAGAGAACACAAGTACGCAGAGAGGCAGGCAGAGAGAGAGGAGGAAGCAGGCTCCCCACTGAGCAGGGAGCCTGATGCAGGGCTCGATCCCAGGACCCTGAGATCATGACCTGAGCCAAAGGCAGAGGCTTTAACCCACTGAGCCACCCAGGCGCCCCGAGGGAACTAGTTTTTTTTTTAGCTGAAATGTTCCTCTGTCCAGAATTATCAAGGATTCTATCCACAAAGTGGATTCTGACCACGTCCGCAGTCCTGAGAATGGAATGAGCTGCCCCAGGAAGGATTAAGCATGCATTTCAAAGCCTTCCATCAGAAACAAGAAGATGCCAGGTTTCAGACCAAACACACTTGGGGGACCTTGCAGAGGTTACTCTGACACCTCTTTGTGTCTTAATTTTATTACCTATAAAATGGAGTCAAGAGCAATACATCTTCAGTCTTCAGGACTAAAAGAAAAGATCTACACCAAGGATTCACAATGCCTCCCAGCACCTACTAGATGCTCCATTAATAGCACCAGCTATTATTCCTCTTGTTTCTCTTCTGTCTACCAAGGATGGTGAAGATGGAGTCAAGGGTCCAAATGACTGAGTTCACAAATGCTTAGGTTGGAAGAAAAGTGAGCCCCATATGATCAGGTAAGAGGGGCTGACCCCAGTCAGCTGCCAATTTCCTACAGAGAGACTAGGGGGGTTGTGGGTGAACAACAGGTCAGAAAAATTAACAGAGAGAGGGTTGAGATGCAACAAAAATGCCTACAAATTAATAAAAGGTCTCTATTCAAGATGGCGCCAGTCACTGGGAACTATACGTTAACCAACAGACACCAAGGTAACTGCTTCCGGATGTGGACTCAGCCTTGCAAGTGATGTCCAATAAAGGGGTGATAAGGACAGTCCTTCTAGGGGCTCCGGATGCCAGCCCACTGGATAGGGAAGTGAAGGACAAGGTGGGGAAAGGGCAGCAAACAACAACGAGGGGCACTTGCTGATATGTAGGGAAAGGGGGGAGGGATGAAGAGAAGAAATCGGCAAACCACACTCTCTGTTGTTGTGGCTGTTTTAAACAGAGGGCCTTTTTGACCATGTTTTGCCAATTTTTAATCTTTTTAAAAAAGATTTTATCTATCTATCTATTTATTTATTTATTTGAGAGAGAGAGAGAGAGAGAGAGAGAGAGACCCTGCATGAGCAAGGGGAGGGACAGAAGGAGAGGGAGAAGCAGGCTCCCTGCCGAGCAGGGAGATCAATGTGGAGACCGATCCCACAGTCACTTTGCTGACTGAGCCACCCAGGTACCCCTCATCAAAGAATTTCTGTGATGGTTCATTTTTCTCACGACTCTACATGTCTGTGCTCTACACTTCTGGTTGAAGCCTGGCGAGCACTCGTACATTCTTAAATATTGTATGCAATGTTAACTGACTTACTTAGACTGATTTTTAACCCACAATTTGGATTATCTTAACAAAACTAGAACTCCAAGGACAGTGACTAGTATAAGAGTACCAATGCGAGGCAAAAATAATGAAAAGCTTGACACAAGATTTGGCTATGACCTGCATGGGTGATTACAGAGGATGAAAAAAATTTCTTGAAAAGCAAAAATGACAAATCCAGCTGATAGCCTTTATTTCCATGCTGGAAATACAAGCAAAAATGGGCTTTTATTTTATTTTATTTTATTTAAGATTTTTTATTTATTTGACAGACAGAGAACACAAGTAGGCAGAGAGAGAGGAGGAAGCAGGCTCCCTGCTGAGCAGGGAGCCCGATGGGGGGCTCAATCCTAGAACCTTGGGATCATGACCTGAGCCAAAGGCAGAGGCTTGAACCCACTGAGCCACCCAGGCACCCCCAAAAATGTGCTTTTAAGTTGGAACCTGACGCTGAGTATTTTCTCGGAGTCGCCCCAAATTTGAAATGAAATCTTTCTCTCGTGGGGCAATAATGCATCATAGAGAAGGAATGATGTGGGCAGCTGTGAGACACTGGACATGTGGCATCATTCCCATCTGCATACACCCATGGACTTGCCAGAGGTGGAAAAGGACCCTTATGAGGGTCTAGCATAACAGGCTCCCACCTTCCTATTTATTCAACAATGGAAAGGACCAGAAGGTGGGGCGAAACCTGCATTAGAATTTAGGCACATCAACTCTCAGGCCCAGAAGCTTTCCACCATACACCACCTGCCTTGCTCCTAAGTGCAAACTGCTAATAAAGTTTGGAATTTGTTAAACCATTAATCGCATTTCCTTCTTTTGGGTGTTCTTTTAAGCGAAGTAGGAGTTTCCCAAGCACATTAAGGTGAAACAGAAAGAGCCCCTGATAATATAGTTCAAGATAAGAAAGAAGGTGGAAGAGTACAGAACCTATCATTTATACCTTTTACAGTATTACAGGTCCTTGCAAAGCTGCCTCGTCAAAGTAACTACCTTACAGCACATTAAGTTCTAGACTGTATTCCATATTTAAAAGTCTGTATAAATAATGCCACCCTTTAAAAATTATCAGTAAGGTTTCCACAGAATATAAAAACACAAGATTTTTTAAAATCTTCATTTCCTTGAAACTTTAGTTTCCAGTTCTGCAATCAAGAAAAAGGCCAATTCTTGTCCTTTCGCATACTTAGGCAGGAAAACGTAAAACTGAGCAGAACTGGAAAGCCCAGGGAAAAAGAATTTTCTTTCTAAAAAAGCTGGGTCCAAGTGCTGTCACAGCCGACATTTGCTAAGATCCGATGTAATGTTATGATCAACTTGGTATTTTTTCCCCTTAGTTACCCACATCTACATCTCCACAATAAAAGCAGCATAGGAGAACAAGCCAGGTCATCAGGCTCTGGAGGCTAAAGCCGGATTGCTAGGAGGGAGTCTAGGATAACTGTAAAAATACTCACTTCAAAATGGCTTTATCTTAGGGGGTCTGAGCTCCTGCCCAGGGGAAGGGACACCAATGCTACTATCAACAAGGAAAACCAGGCAGAAGACTTTGCACTGTGAAGGACCTCAATCTGGACCATCCCAAGTTCAAAACAAAGCCCAGCTGCACAGTGGGTAGATTATCATCATTTCTCAATGAGAAGGCACATGGGTTATCTGGAAATACACTTGTGGAAAGGCCCTCTACATAAGTCCTGAATCTCAGGGACCATTTATTAATTCATTCATCTGTTCGCTCACTCAGTAAATATTTGCCAGATCCCTACTATACACCAGACCCCAAATGCTGAGACTTCAAAAGAGATATGAACCCAGACTGCACCATGAGTATCAAAGTTTGAGGGTGGGGGAGAGAGGATTAGGAGATGTCTCACACACCCAGAAATAAATAAGCAATATAATTTTTATACTCATGGTTTATTTCCAACATCAAATTTATGTAGAAAAGAAAGAGGCTGCCCTTTAAAAGAAAAAAAAAAGTCAGCAGATCAAAAGCGTCATTAATCACTGTCTCTTTTAAATTAAAAGGTTCACGAAAAGGTGGGCATGGAACCAACGTGGGAAACAAATCAGTCCCCTTGCTGAGTGAGGGTCAGAGTCTAAATGGGAGAGTCCTCGGTATTTACCCAGCTCATCTCCTGCGTAATGGATTTGGAGAAGAGATTTCCGCTGGAGCTCTGCTAATTTGAGGCTTGGCTTTTCTTTTTAAAAATGACACTTGGGTGGCTCGTCTAGCATTGTGACTGGTTTCAGAAGTAAACCTTCCAAGGTTTCCCTCAATGAGGTTCTCGCTTTCCTGATGTGACCTAATAAATCCCGAGCCACTGCAAAGGTGCTCTGTTAATGAGTCACAGGCCTGGTTCTTTGGGTGGCCGTTCACAGAATGGCCAACCCTGGTAAAGCAAATGCAAAGCATGCCCTGAGCCTTGGAGAAACGGCCTCTCACACAGTGGCTGGAAGGGGTAGGGAAACGCCCGGAAGAATCCTGGGCTGTCCACTACATAAGGAGTGCTCAGGGTCAGTGGCCTGGCCCCTGTGCTCTTCACAACTCCTCTGGCCACACCTGCAGTGGTTAAAGCAGGTCAGGGAACTGGGAGATAAAGCGTGGAGTGACCCCCGCCCCCGGTGGACACAGGGCAGAAGGAACTCAGCCTTTGACAGAACCAGACTTCCTGTCCATGGAATGCCAGCCCAGAAGGATTTAAATATGTTTAAAACCTAAAATAAAATAACACAACCTAGTCTATGCAAGACCATGAAAGCTGGGGATTTCAATAGCTGCCAGGAGGGTGTAACCATAGCTAGGATTTTATTGTTCTATTGTTTACTGCAAACTTTGCTGTCCAATTAGACTGGGGCCTATTCTGAAAAGCTCACAATCCTCCCCGGGGACTACAGCTACAGAGAACCACCCCTGCCCCCCCACCCCCGCCCCCACTCCCACCCCTACCCCACCAACTCTTCCTCAAGTCCTTAGTGGTTGGGAAGCTTACATTCATTTCTCCTCCATTTTCTTCTGTGTGTGTGTTTTAATATACATATAAATACAATCCATGACGCAAAGAGCAAGAGGGGATAAAAACATCATCTGTACATTTACCCTAGTGATGAGGGTGGCACTCACTACTCCCTGAGGGCTTACCACATGCTGGCACGGGCTACTAGATGCTTCTTCTGCCTTCTCAAACTTATGCCTCTCAGCTCCGGATTAGGTACTATTCTTATTCCCCACTTTGTAAGTCAAGAAAATGGAGGTCAAGGTCATTGGGACTGTAGTAGAAGAGCTGATACCTGAACTTGCTTAAGCAGTGCTGCTTATGCTTAATACATCACTAACCATGAACACAAAGTACTTGGAGAGGAGGGGAAATGGGGGATGTGGGGGCTCAAACTCTCAGCACAGGAGACCTTGCTGGCTATTTCTACAATCTCTAGGTGCTCTCCTTCCTCAGCATCAGAGTCCTTGATTTATTTGGGTGCCAGGGTGCCCAATTAACTTACTTGCAACGTGGGGCTCCCTTGTCACTACAAGTATCCGTAAAACACAGTCCTGGCCAGTAAGACAGACCCCAAGGAAGGGCATTCCTTTTCAAGGAAGGGGGCAAATCCAGGAAGATACACTCCGTTTTATGAAGAAGCAAAATCTAAAGAGAAACAATTTCTTTTTTCCCTGTGCTTTCACCTCCTTCCTGAGCCTGGAAACACACTTTTGGTACCTAAAAGTACAGGGGCCATTGTGTGACCATGAGAACGAAAGTCAAATGCTAAAGATGGCAGATAAGCAGTAAGGAGCTCATTCTTGGAGGATCAGCGCTGAAGGTCTACTCCTAGACTTAATCAAACAGAATTATCCCGCATCCCCATTTGATTAAGGCAGATGATACGGAGGGTGGTCCCCAGGCCAAACCTGGAGGCTATGTGCATAAAGTTTCATTGCAACACAGCTGTGCCTATTGATTTAAGCATTGTTTAGGGCTGCGCTCATGCTGCCTACAGAGCTGGGTACTTACTGAGAGACTGTACAGCCTGCAAAAGCCCCAAAGGCTCTTTTCAGTGAAAGTTTGCCAACCTCTGGATTAAGTCGCTATCATCAGGTTTCTGCTCAGTGCACCCGATGCAATCCTATCTGAAACATAGCCAGTCGTGGAAAATTCCCAATAAGTGAAGAATAAAAATGCTTGCTCCCACCTACTCAATCCATGTTCAGTACATGTGTCCATGAAGTCCTACTACATTCCAGATCCTTTGTGATATGCTAGATCTGAAGAAGTGACTATGTTCCTGACCCTTCAAGAACTTGCTATCTTTGTAGACTGCCAGATATGCTTAATGACTAGCTTCATAAAAAATCATTTGTAATTTTAAGGGCTAGGAAAAAAATACAGGGATGCCATATGAACACACAGTCAGGAAGCCTAACCTAATCTACAAGAGAGAAATCATCTCTGAAAAAGTTCCCTGCTTCTCCATAAACCCGCCCATCCCCCCCAGCTGCTAGCCATCCATAAGCAGCTCCTAGGTGGAGACTGGGTTCATTTTCAAAGCTCCACTGCACAACGGTTGAACAACAGCTTGAGTTTTATGAGTTCTATATCTGAAGAATATTTTAAGGTGGGGGAGAACATATGGGTATCTATACCTGTTGGGTAATTTAATCCTCAAGGTAATTTCTGCACCAGTGTCCCCAAGATCAAGCCACCTATGCCTACCACCTTATCATGGACGCCAAACAGGCCAGGAGACCTGCCCTGGGGTGATCTCCAGAGAGAAGAGGTCATTCTACTCTGACAGGAAAGCTAAACAAATGTGATGTTTTCCAAAGCACAACTCATAGATCCACAGAGTATCGGAGTATCGATGATAAAGCACCAACAAACAGCATCTGTATAAAACCTGTAATTCCAGAAGCTGGACAAATGACGATGAGAAAGGCAAGATCCATAAAATCTTGACATCAGGAACGGAAACCCAAGAATGGTGTTTTAGGGAGATCAGCTCAATCCTTGAGTCCCAGCACATTTGAAACCAGTGCCATTTAGAAGGGATCCCACTAGATTCTCGAACGGCTTTGCCACCTGTCCCCTGTTCTCCCACTGGATTGTTGAATGCTGGACTAGAGGGGCAAGGAGCCCCCCGTTGTTCTCATCACGAGCCTTCCACTATGGATTTCCAAGCACACATCTGTCTGTTTCTCAGCTACGTTTCTCATGTGATGAGGTACGCGGAACCTGTAACCTGTCGGGTGGGTGCTCGGCATGCATCAGGCCCTCCTGTACGGCTCTTTCATTCATTACTGTATTTCATTCTCAGCGCAACCTTTTACAACAGGGAACAGTTTCCCCCTCTCAATCTATGAGGAAAGAGAAGCTCAGAGAGGCGTGCACACGATCACAGAGCAAGCAAGCCGGCGAGCAGGGAGGTAAGACCCAGCTGATGTGATTCTAGAGACTGCCGTCCTTACCACTGACACGGTAGAAGCTCCCTTTCTAAGCTTCAGGGCAAGATTGGCTCTTCTCTGTGAGGTACTAGCTCTGACTCCAGGAACCTGGGGGTTGTGGGCAAGGAAACAGAAAATAAGAAAACAACAAATTCCAACATCCTTTCCTCTCTCAAGAAGTTGCTAGACTACTTCTCTTTGATTTAACCACCGCCACCACAATTTGGCCAAAAGCAATGCCATCAGCCCAATGCATTGAGAACCGTGTTAGCGCTGTCCTGCATGTGGGAGACGAAGCACAGGATATAAGATAGAAAAGAGAAGAGATCACTTTGTCTTCCTGATAGCAATGAAGATCCAAGAACTGAACCAAGAATGACTCTGAGTTCCAGAAATCTTTCGGTAAAAAGACCTAAGGCACATCCCTCACCAGATGGGCAGCTCCCAAGGCTAAGAGTTACTCAACCATTACCTCCTGTCCAGTCCTCTGCAGCCAAGAAGGTTCTGCCACAGGAAACTTGTAGTATCTTCTCATGTGATCAGACACCTAGGCAAATAGCTAACCGGACAAATATCTATCTCTGTCTCTCTTTCAAGGAGGCATAGAAGAGAAAACACAGGACACTGCAGGAGAGGAGCAGACGCAGGCTTCCCAGGCTGGCTACCGTCCCAGTAACCTGTGAGCTTGTTAAGAGCACAGGGACGACGCACAGTAGTGTGCACGATCCCACAAACAGCCGGACCAACTCCGCGAGAACTAATCGAGTACAAAGGAAACTGAGAACAAAGTGACAAACACGTTAAGATAAACCGCATCAGAATCCTACAGGGGAAGAGGGAGAAAAGTACAGGTCACCTTCTGGCCATCCAAAGCTAGGAGCTCATTTCACAGCTCGGGAAACAGGGGAGAGCCCGAAGCTGAAGACGAGGCTCCAGAGTACAAGAGGTTGTGGAGAGGGAATGATCTAGGGGATCACCGGGACTGACCATGAGACGCAGAGCAGGAACGAGGCTGGTTCCGAAGACCACCGCGCGGCGGGTTCAGTTCTTCCTCAGGGTGGTAAGGATAGGTACAGAGCCCCAGAAATAAGCAAGGGAGGAGGAAAGGAAGAAAGTCGTGTTTCCGGTACCTGGAAACATGGCAATCATGGGGGAAGGTAAGAAAGTCACCGAGGCCATGACTCACATCCACAGAGCATTATAAATTTGGGGTTTTGGTGCTCTCTCCAAATCAGATTTAACCTTCAGTCACAGACATACAGCGACAGGACTGTGCGTAGTCCTTCATCTAACTTCAACTTTTAGCTCCGTTAATGAATCACATCACCTAAATACATCACAAGTAGTATTTTGGAGAAATCATGAAAGTCTTGCCATTAAATTGCCCTAAAAGTGTGGGGAGTGAGGGGGAGGGAACAGCAACTTATTTAAGGTAAATGTTGAGAAGATACTACAAGTTTCCTCAAGCTGTTTTTGGTTTACAGTTATGTGTCAGAACATTATGAGCCGTGACATCATGAAGTGGCTCGGGTCTCTCTCGGCTTCCGGGAATCCTTCTTCCTTCACAAATATGTATGAGAAAGACGCTCAATATTAGGAAAATTTGTAGAAATTACAGTAGTTCCACATAGGCGGGAATCCAAAAGGAGTATCTCATGGACAAGACCAATGCCTAGATGCTCTCAAAGCCAAGGCCAGGGAAAGACGGAAGAGTCGTGCCCAAGAGGACCAAAAGGGGACTGAGCCTTGACCTACTGTGGGAATGGAGAGGCCAGAGAGGAGGAAATCACTTTGCTGATGGGAAGCCCCAAAAATAACAGCTGTTGGAGAAGGAACAACAAGGCTGTGGAGCCGAAAGCAAAAACTAAGACACAATTTGCAAGAGACAACAGGTGGGGTAAGAGGACATACCTGGGTAAGACCAAAGAAGTCACGCCAGGCCAATATGACTCCTTCGGGGCGGGGGGGGGGGCAATAGACTGCTTCCAAAAAGCTCGCCATTAAATAATTTTGAAATTATGTCGGTTTCTAAATAGCCATCTGTTCGGTGAAGAAGGCAGAATATAATTGTACAAGTCAGATAAGGTCGTTATCACAAGGACATGAAGCTAAGTCTCCCAAGGTGCCTGAGAAGTGACAGATGTGATTTCAGAGATTCCGAGGGGGCACGCAAGCCCCCAGAAGACCATGGAAAGGTGGAGAGGGCAACGAGGCACCCCTCACAGAATGATGAGCCGAGTGATTAAAACAGATCTTCCCCCCTTCCACACCACAGGAGATACTGGGAGGAAGCAATCTTTTCGCCATCAGCGTGAGAAGCACGAGTTACCAGGCAACAACCAACACGGGCTTTCTGGAGTCACGCCATCCAGCCCTTCCGACCGAGAGGCAAGTCAGGTAGATAAAGGGAAAATAGGAGATGCAATCTTGGAGAATTCTGTTAGTCTCCTGATTCTGTCCCCCCTGACATTCTCATCAACCGGCGAGGAAGATGCGAGGAGGCAGGCCACACCCATTGGGCGGCTATCGCTGGTGCGCTGTCAACCTGGGGACGCCTAACAAGTGATGTTCCACAGGTGTCCACCTTCCCACCAGCTTTATTTAATATCTCTATCAATGAGAACTGGTAGAGCTTCCTGTGCCCAGCGGACCAGCCTGCAATCAAATCTCAGGGTCTCTGTATCGCTGCTACGCTTATTACCCGAGATGCAGCCCCGTGCTTCATCTCTGCAGGGCGAAGACAAAAATCTGCAAAGGTACCCGGGTGCAGAGAGCTGAGAAGTCGCTCTGCAGCGGTCCTATTCATGTAGACCCCTCCCAAGCTCATGGCAACTTCGAAGGGCTTTTGGGTTTCATTCAGTGGCACATGACCGGGCACATACATTTCCATTTCCAGGAAGGTGACCCAGAACAGTCCCAGATGCCTCCAACTCAGAGTGGGCTCCAGGGAGGCTAAACGAGCCCACAGCTCCCACTGCAGGATTCCTCCCCAAAATACTAGCGTTTAGAGATCCAGCTCTGCATGTCCACCTGTAGACTGTGATTCCTGAAGAGGCAGCTGACCTCACCCCAAAAGTGGCCCAGGAAACAAACATTACCTGGCAAAGACCCTGGGAAAGCAAAAAAAGAGAGAGAGAGAGCACAAAACTGAACTTAATGCGCATTCACCTAGACCTAAATTAAAAATAAAATTCCTCCACAGAAAGAAGTTTTCAAAACGTGGGGTAGAGAATATGGCCGTATTGTTCCACTCTGAGGAACCCGGCTGATTCACTTTTATGACTAGACTCCCCCTGCTTCCAAGTCCCTTGCTATAAACATTTACAGATTTCATGACAGCGTTAGTACTAAACAATATTCATTAAGAATCCCACCAAAGTGCAACATGTAAGTAAATCAAACCTTTGATGCTCTATTTTGCAAATTTCATGGGCCACTAGGGATAATTAAAAGGGCAATTATATAAAGTTGGTGCAGTTTTGAGAAACAAATGACATTTTCTGCTTTAAAGCACTTGATAATTTGATATTTTGCTATTAGGACCATCATGTGTACTTTTATAGACAGGCAGCCAAATAAACAATAAATGTTCCTTAACAGCCTCTAATGATTGTTTTTGCCCACTGATATCACGCACCATTCCAGTCCATAAATCATACGCTACGAGATTAAGGTAAAGATAATGAAAAAGAAGTAGGAGCTATTTAAGCTAGAGGAGGAAAAAATAAGGCTAAAAGCGTTGATTTCTTCTGTGTTTTCTGCAGAGACGCCCAGCAAAGTCGGAGCTTCTGAGGGCTGGAGCGGGGCTCAGTGTGTCCCTGTGTTTAACCACCATTCTGAAGCCAGCAAAGTACATTACAGCTCATGAAAAATACAGCGAAGAAACTGCTAGTGGCAGAAGCATTTAACTTCCTTGTTAGCAGCCTCCCCCAAGTGGCACTTTTTCACCGGCAAGTTGTTTATTATGTTCCGTGCCAGGCAAAACTGATTAAATGGGGCTCTTAAGAATCAAAGCGTTATAAATTCATGGAAATACAGCAAGCAATAAATTCCATGGAATTAAAAGCTTACTAGTGCTATTAGCATTTCAGGGTGTTTGAATTGTTAATACTGATGTGCAAAAATGATGTGCCTCTAAGACAAGGCAGACCGAGGCAAATACAGCCGAACAGCTCTGAATTTATTTTTATTTTTTATTTTTTTATCAAAGTGGCACTGGGACTTGGCAGTGGTTATAGCCACAGGAATGGAGGAGGAGAGTAATTATCTCCAAAATTCTCATCTGCCCTGAGAAGTCAATCCCACTACAGAAGACACAAGCCACCAAAGAAAGGTTTACACAGAAGGAGGAAAACAAGAGTGAAAATATGATGCCAAGGATTTATGCTTTCGATGAATGGAAATTTCATCTTAACAACTAAGAGGCATGGGGGTCCAACGCATTGTGACTGGGTCGATCTTGGTTTTCCTATAGAGCACATAACCCCAGAATGGGCCCCAAAAAAGTTACCAAGTAGGGCTGGGTACACTGAAGCAGTGGCCACGAAATTTCCCTGGATTGTCATGTTTCATCTTCGACTCTTCCTGGGGGTTTATACAGTGTTATTCTAAAGTGACAAGGGGTAAGAAAAAAATCAATTATTATGCCATTAAGCAAGTGATATCCTCCCAAGTGCAAGACACGAAGTAGTAATTCTATTGCACCCATCTATTTAAGGAATACTTTGTTCCAACAGAAATGCATCTCAGGATTTTTGCTAGGCAAATACAAATGTGAGACAGAGAAAGAAAAAATATTAATCAGTGCTTCATGAAGACTTAAAAACTAAAAAAAAAAAAAAGAATGAGATATATTTCCTTTTTTTTTAAGAAAGAAATACTGTCAACAAATAGTGCGATCACTTGAAAACACAATTTAAGAGAAAATTTACTTGAGAATTACCGAAATTCATGAAAAAAAGGTAACCGAAAGGGATCTAGACAAATACCCGAAACATCTATTCATCCATCCGCTCTAGAGTTGGCCAAAAGAGTACTATTTTCTAACATATCAAGAAAACTTAATTCCTTTGATAGAAGGGTCACGTGCGTAATGGAACGTACGGACGGATCACTGGTACATGTGATTATCTCTGGGGCTATGTTCCACATGTGGATATAACATTTGTACTCACTGAAGCTGTCTGCTGCTTCCCCACAGAGAGACAGCCTGCTCATGTACCAAAAAATAGAAAGGAGACAAAGAGGAAAAACCTTACAGACAGAAACTCATATTCATTAATACGCTTTCGCTGGGCTGAAGTCCAAAACCATGCATTGTTACGGGAGCAACATTTTACAGGGCACCTGAATTGTCAGCACGACTGTTCACCGTCTGCCCCTAGGACAAGACCTACTATGTGTAGAACACTGGCAGGCGAAATGAGTAACTCTAAGACATGATTCTTGCACTCAAGAAAGCTTAAACGTCTCACTGGGGAAATAATCAATTATAAAGCACCTATTATATATTCCAAATCAGGAATCAAAGATTCTTAAAAGACAGGTTTCTCTATCCACTGGGATTTTAGAGTGACTTTAAGATAAGGCATACACCCAAAAAATAACCCCTGAACAAGGCAGTATTATATCTATCAACATTTTATACACACACAATCCTGGTGTGTGCATGTGTGTGTGTGTTTGTGTGTGTGTGTGTGTGTGTGTGTGTGTACACATGCACACAAGGCTTCAAATACCAGACAGTGAAGAGGAAAACCCTGATAAATACAACATTGAGGGAAATTTAATAACAATGAAAATGAAAAATAATATGTGAAATCTGCTGTGGGCAGTACCCTCAGCACCACGGGTCGGTCAACTGTCCACACGAGGCTATGGTGGCACTGTATGCAATGGCCAATGGTGGGCAAAACCAATATGGTCCTTGCCCCCAGGGGTGTCACTGTAAGATAGCATGGGGCGAGGAGCAGAATGTGACCCCCAAAACGGTAAAGAAGACCTGGAAGCTTCCATGCCTGTGTCCCACACTTACCCCCAGCCGCCCTCCTCTAGTCTTCTCACATGGGTCTCTGGGGCCTTGTTCTCTTCCAAAAGAGAAATCCCCCGGCTCCGTCCTTCACTCTCACCGACCAACAACCTTTCATGTCAGTGAGCTCCACTGAAGTGTTGGGCCAAAGGAAAGACATTTGTACTGTCAGCTTCTGATACCAGTTGGGATGAAGAGCTCTGCCCTTTGTTAAAGGGGCACTCTGGTGCACTCTTCGGCTGGAGTTTAGTTAGAATCAGAGGAGGGCCCTTCTTGCTGCTCTCCTTTCAAGGGTAATGTCTTCCAGAACTGCGACAAAAGAGCTCTGTTCTGTCTTATTTCCAGAAGTGGAGACAACGGTCTTATGGTCATGGTCTTCCTTGGTTTGCGGGCTGCAGTGCCCGCAGAAGAGAAATCGCTCTGCACTCGCCCGAGCAGAGCCTCTCCCTTCTCACTTAATGCAAGTAAGGATTAATGAGAGCCCTCAATTCCCCGGGACAGAGGTCCCCTCCCTGCCTTGTATTCAGTCCTCTGTGTTGAGCAACGAGCAGAGGTGGTCAGGGGCCTATCTCCTCCTGGTCTCATGGGGCTCCAGTGGCCTACTTAAGAAATGGCCCGAGTATAAGAAAGGAGCCCCTTGGGTGCCGGACTGGACCAAGTCCTCAAGCTCAGATTTCAAGAATTACCTGCAAAGAGATGCTGGGAAGAGACCTGTCCAACTAACAATCAATCAATGATTTGCTTTCCACTAGCCTCTGCCATCTTGCCAACACATCCGGCTTACACGAAGAAGCAATGTCACCTGACCCCTATACCACTGTCACCAAGTGTGACTCTGACTTCAAATACAGGCCCTCCCCTCCTCCTTACCGCCTTAGCCATAAATCAAGCTGCTTTCCTCCCTAACCTCCTGGCTTTGTCAGGTTGAAGCCCACCCTATTGTGTTTTCTCATACAAAAGTTGGTATTTTCATGCAGTACCTACCCCCTCTTCAGCCTTCCTTGAATGCAGCCCTCAGCTGTTTCCATTATTTCCATAGCTGGAAACAAAGTTTCTGATGACAAAGTGTGTCCTTGGAACACAACCTCTTTGCTAATGGGGGGGGGGGGGGGACTACAGCATGATAATAGGGCACTAATTGTGCACCCCAGACAATGCGCCAACAAGGGACCTGGGAAGGGAGAGAAGTAAATAATAATACGAAGTAATAAACGCCTCGGCCAGTGAGTGTAAAGAAATAAAATGCCCTTATATTCTGAAGAGGGGGCGGTGTGTGATTATCTTGGATGGTCTGGTCAGGGTGGCTGGCTACCCACTGAGAAGAAGGTGCACGGGCCATGTCAAAGCCTAAGAAACAGAACTTGATGAGAATTAAAAAGAGCTCATGCTCTTTGCCTCCTCCAATGCCTCTCTCCACCTTATTCCTCGGCCCCGTCTGCCACGAAGCAGATGGACAGCTCCCGGAAGTCTCACACCTGCTGTCCCTTCTCTCCCGGGTCTCCCACTACGATTCCCTGGCGGAGGTGAGCCCTCCCAAGAATTCCTGCGAATCCAGTATTTCACATCAAAAACAATTTTCATATTAGCTTCTGCATCTTCTCTACCACGCCATGAGTTCCCCATGACCTCCAGAAATATTTTATTTATCTTGGTGATTCCTCAACAACCCAGGATAAAGAAGTTTGAGGCTTACTGAATTTAATTGCTGTGTGAATGGGAAAGAGAAGAAAGAGGTTAAGTGGCAGCTCACCCTCCAGGTCCCCCAAGAAGCAGGTGACACAAGACCAACCTGAGAACAAATGCTGGAGGGGCTGGACCCACAGCGAGACCCCCCCTGATGCCCTTGAAGTTGAGAAGTTGCAGGGACGGAGCTGTTGGGGCTACTCAGCATCAGGAAGAGCGTCCCACTGGCAGTGGGGTCAGCAGGGTGTAAGTGGAGGGAAGGAAGGTAAAGGCAGGGTCCTCAGGGTTTAGATTGGGTCTAGCAAGGCCCAGACCCGACTGATTCCATTACATGATCAATCAAATACAATCTCTTTTTGCTCAAGTCCATGGGTTGAGTCTCCATGACATGCGACTAAAAAAAAAAAATGTTCTAGATGATACGCAAGATAATGAAAGTCGATAAAATAAATTAGCATTACACAGGAGACAAGCCCTACAGAGTCAGGAGTCCAGAGTGAGGATGTGATTGATCAGGGCTCAATCAACTGTTTGTTATCACGGGGTTTTGAGATCAATCAACAATCTCACCTGATCTTCTTATGTACGAAAAGCAAGGATTCAAAAGAGACATCATCAAAAATCCAGTATCTGATCTTTCCCAGCAGGGCTTGCTGCCCATTAGGTAACACACTTCACTCTTTGGCATCCCCGAAACAGCTGTGTTCAAAGAGGCATTAAACTCACACATACGTAAGCAAAGGGCGCAAACGGGGTAGACAGGAAAGGAAATTCCACACCCCCAACCGCCAGTTTTCTCTTCCAAAGGGAACCGTTTGTTACCGGTGCCTTGTCTCTATCTTCCAAAAATTTTCTACATACAGACGATCACATGTGCTTTGTACATCTACTGCTTCTTCCCCTTCCAACTCGGAGAGCACAGTAATTACTCATTTGGCCACTGAAGCCATCTTGGAGAGATTCCCACGGTAGCACCTGTGGGTCTATACAGTCTTTATTCATTGCCTGAGTAGCAGGGTCCCCATGTGTGCCCAACCACCACCCTAGAGATAAGGCAGGATTTAACCATTCCCTCCTGGCAGACATTTAGGGAATGTCATTGCTTCTGCTCCCAAGAGCACAGCCACAGGTTAGATCCCTACACACTGGCCTTTCATCAGCTGGGGAACTATAAATCCCTAGAAACAATAGTTGATCTTTGTGGCTGCATTTGTGAACTAAGAGTCAACAACCTTGCCAGTTGGGAACATAAATCCCCACTACCTTCTTCCCTACCCTATACTTGGGCTTGCCTCTTACTGGCATCTTTCTGATAGGATCAGATGACCAGCTGCCTTTGACGGATACTAAAAACAACACAACACCCAGAGACGAGGCGCGATTCTGCAGTATCAGCTGCTGTCCACTACAGTGGACAGCCTGATACAATATCCCCCCCATAATACACTTTGTACAATTAAAACATTTTATAGTCCTATTAGAAAATGCTGGGGGCGCCTGGGTGGCTCAGTCAGGGAGACGCCTGCCTTCAGCTCGGGTCATGATCTCAGGATCCTGGGACTGAGCCCCATGCCCGGCTCCCTGCTCAGTGGGGAACCTGCTTCTCCCTCTCCCTCTCCCTGCAGCTCCCCCAGCTTGTGCTCTGTGTGTGTCAAATAAATAAATAAAACTGTTTAAAAGAGAGAGAGAGAGAAAGAAAGAAAGAAAGAAAGAAAGAAAGGTAGGTAGGAAAAAGAAAATCCGATATGCCTACATTACAATGGCACACATGAGGCTTCTGGGTCTAGTCTCACATTCTGCGGGTTACAAGTGGTATGGTAATCACATATCCGTGTTCCTAGAAGTTGGAGGGGTTCCCCTCTCTCTCCCGTGTATCCGTTCTGCATGTTTTTCCTATTTCTTCCCACCTTGAACATATCCTGGAGCATTCTTTCAACCTGTTTTCCTCCAGTCTAATTATTCTTTAATTTTAAATAATGTAATAACTTTGACATTTTCATTTATAGTTAAACCCTGCTAATTTGCACAAATGATGGGTAGACACAGCACAAATTAAAAAGCCTGAAAATACAGCAAACACAAAAAAGCCAATGATTAAAAAGAAATCAAACTGCGGCATTATGAAATACACATTTATTCTTATAAGCAAATTCCGTAGGCTCGAAAGCCAAGTATGGACACTTGGCTGCTTTCAAATATTCTCTCTTTTCTAAGCTACAGGGCTACCTCCTTTCCATGGCCTCCGGGGATGATGTTTTCTGAACAAAATATCACAGCACACGGTAGATGAAGTTTCTCTGAGTAACGACTAAGGCTTAAAAAGCAAGTCTATAAGCTCAGTTTTGTTGCTCAAAGAATTTCTGGGCTGTCTGGTGAAGGGAAGAAACAGCTACGTCGTGACAGTGGACTAGGGCTGCCACAACAGAATGCCAACGGAAGACCAGGTGGCTTAGAAACAGAAAGTTATTTCTCACAGTCCTGGAGACTGGGAAGTCCAAGATCAAGGAGCCAACAGATTACGTATTTGGTGAGGACGCAGCTTCTGGCACGGACACGGTCATCTTTTTCTGTGTCCTCACACGGCAGAAGCAGGTGAAGAATGTGGCACCTGTTTTCATGGGCAGTAATCACATTCAAGGGGGCTCTACCCTCAGGCGCCGGTCCCCTCCCGAAGGCCCCACCTCCAAAACTGTGACGGTGGGTGTTAGGATTCAACCTATGAACTGGGGGTGAACCCAAACATTGTCTGTAGCATATAAAAAGTGCCTGCACCCTGAAAAGCCCCAAGTGTATCCAACCCAATCTCATTAGCTTTCTTTCTATTCCACACTTGGGCTTTCCTAACATTCTACTGACTCAGCCAACATGACCTCCATCTAGAGGTGTGTGTATCAGCAATCAACGTGTCATCTTGAGTAACGCCCTCGATCATATCATTTCCTCAGTCCATCGTGACAGCTGCCTAATTTTCACTCCTCCATCTCTCTTAAAAGTCCTTTAGATATCAGAGTCTAAATTACGGTCTTCTCCAGCTTGGTCTTCAGGAAGAGCTGGCCACATTCACCCGTCCCATGGCTCCTGTCACCCCCTCTTCATTTCTAGTCTTTACGCACCCATAGACTCTGCACTCGTTGGTGCCCTATATGGCATGCATGGTCCCTAGCCCATGCCTGGTTCCTTCTTTTCATGGCCACTTAAACACTACCCTCTTCACTGGCACCTCTCGACAGTCCCACTGAGTCAGGTGGCCAATCACCTCCTAGCCACTGTTAGGCACGAATTAGCCCTACTGCCAAGCCAATGACACCTGGCACGGCCCTCGTATTACTGTCTCCCTCCATACGGTCAGAAGAGTGGGAATTTAGCTCCACGATAGGGATCATGTAGTGCTCTATTCTCAGTGCCGTGGATTGCATGGATAGCCTCCAAAGCTGTCTACCAATTATCCCTCCCATTCTCATATGCACAAATCCATTGAGAGGAGGACTGTCTTCCTCCTCCCCTTGAGTGTGGGGTGGCCATGGGACAGGCTCTGACGAATACAAAGCAGTGATGGGGTGCTGGGCCAGTTCCAGACCTAGGACTTAGGAATCCTGGAAGTGCTCTCTTACACTCAAGCCTGTCAGGATGGAAAGGCCAAGGAGAGAACCAGGTCATGAGTCCTGCTAAGTCCTACCCAAAGGGAAGAATCTGGCACCCATGATTATTGTTTTAAGTAGCCAATTTCAGGGCAGTTTGTGAAGCAGCACTAAATAAGCGAAGCGAAGTGGGCATTATTTATTGAGAATCAATGACTGCCCCCCTTGTCAGGGTTTCTGTATCTACTCCCCACTGCCCCCAGGGGGAGTAACACTTGGCAGAGTGATCCCCCCCAATGCCAATCTGATCCTGCTCTTCCTCCTCCAACCCATCTCTCAGGACAAAAACAAATGAAAACAACCTGTTTGGGAAGCGCATATCCAAGTCTGTTTATGTTCTGCCCACAGCCTGCGCCCCTCACCTCACGCTCACTCTGGCACCTTCTCCACCAGTCCCTTCCCCGACACATCATCACCAGCCCAGCCCAGGGGACACCCTGTTCCTTCTCTGTGGCTCCCACACGTCTCCTCCACCCTTCTCTCTTTCTCCAGATCTCATTCTAACCATCATTTCTCCTGCCATCTCGGGTTAGGGCTCTCTCCCAGCTGTAGGCTCTAAGAAGTGCCACGCATCTCCATTCCTGGGCCCTCCTCAGATCAGCCCTTCTCAGCCCCCGATGGTTTGCGAGCTGCACAAGGCCCGAGCACGTCCTTCCTAACTCACTACTACAAACTCCGCCCCATAGACTCTGCACTCTGCACTCTGCACTCTGTGGCTGGCACAGAGGAAAAGTTCAAGTATTTGTTGGAAGAGTAAATAAATGAATAGTGTGCTCACTCAGACAGCCCACTTCAAATCCTGGCCACGCCACACAGTGCAGATGTGACCCCTGACATTCTGGATGAAGGCCTGGCAGGTCTTGCTTAGCCTGGGGAAACCAGCAGCTCTCACCCAACGACCAGGTGCTCCCGAGGCTTAAACAAAATTACACGTAACGGTGCTGAGCCCAGTGCCTGATACAGAGCAAACATTCAATAATCAACTGTCATTACCATCACTTACTAGTATTCATTTTTCTCACTGTAAGAAAAGTCTAGAATTGTGAAGTAACAGGTTTTCTCTCTAATGTCCTACCCTCTCCCCCCCACCCCCACCCTCCACCTTATGAGCCCAGAAGCCCGGTACATGATGCTAAGTAGAGATGGCCCCTTGCACCTCCTGGCCAGCCTGGCCTCCCAGAAGAAAACACCTACACTGCCTCCCATCAAGGTCCTGAAAGACCCAATCTCAGAAAGCAACCTGATTAGACCAATTCCCCCCAAATAAAACAACAAATATCCAACCCTCCCTTCTTAAGCCTCTTGTAGACATGCAGTGAGGATCTCTGTTCTCAATAGATGCATGCACTGGTACCATTTTTCGAGAAAACTGTTTGGAAACATATATAAAATTTTCAATGTGTATCAATATCTAGCTAGCCAGCTAGCTACCGATCAATCTAAATTTTAAATACATATAACTTTTCACCCAACAACTCCCATTCTGATCATCTGTGCTAGGTCAGTACTTCCCCACCGGGACAATTTTGCAAGGGGATACATGGCAATGTCTGTGGATGTTTTCCGTTTTCCTCTACTGGGGGTGGGACTGGGGAGGGTGTGCCACAGGCCTCTAGTGGGGCAGGGACACTGCTGAACACCCAAGATTCTCACAGCAAAACATTTTCCAACCCAAAATGGCCATCATGCTTCAGTTGAGAAACCTACCCTAAAGAAATAATCAGACAGCCTTTTCCATTTGAAAATACACGCTTGTTCACCAGCATTGTCGTGCACATCTTTTTATATCCAACAAAGTGGGACTGGTTAAATGAAGTGTGATACATCTATACACAACTAGAAGGTAATAATGATGCTGCCATATACTAATTGTGACAGAAAGGTACTGGTGATCTATTTTTAAATTAAAGGAAAAAAATGTGCCCAAATTTCCAAAAAGTAAGAAAAAACGTGGCATGACCCTCTGAAAACTGCAACGTATCTCTACCTAATGGCAGAATAAAAATGTACCACGAGGGAGCAGCTGGCTGGCTCAGTTGGGGAAACGTGTGACGCTCGATCTTAGGGTTGTAAGTTCCAACCCCACACTAGGTGCAGAGAATAGTTAAAATCCTCAAGAAAAAAAATACAACGTAACCCACAGATGGAATTAGCTTTCAGTGTACATTTTGGTTCATCCCATATACCTAAAGTGTTATCATTTCAACCTGTAGTCAAGATCTAAAATCTGGTGGGGATTGGACACGTGTAGCTGGTGTCGATTCAGACTAGCCCGGTTTCAACTGCTAAGAGCTGCTTAGCGACTGGTTTACACACTGGACAGCCCAAGTCAACTCCGTAACAGAAATGTAATGTTATCCTGAAAACCTCAGAGACCCCTCTCTTTTTTCTTAGGATTTTCAAAGTTTGTGTTTTCTATTTGGGGGCAGGGGAAGGTATCAGGATGCCTCTTTCATTTCTATATCCACGAACTTGGTTCTCCCCCATAAAAACAGTCACTGAAAACCATTTTCATTATCTTTAAAGTTAATTAATAATAAAATATGTTACCATCCTTGAGAACTTACTACATTCCATGCACCATGCTAATAACAAAAATAGACAATACTGAGCCTGAAGCACTGCTCTGAAGACTTTTTACTTGGAATAACGCAGTTAATCTTCCAACAACTTCCAAGTGCCTATTTTTTTTAGATAAAAAAAGGTTTAGAGAATCTGGTCGCTTCCTCAAGATCACGAAGCTAGAAAGTAGCAGAGCTGGACCTGCAAAGCAGACTGCGAACCAAACTTCTGTATACAATCCTCACAGCACATCTACGAGACCGGTCTTTTCATTATCCCCACGTCTCCAATGGGGACAAGTGGCAGAGTATGTCGGGACCTGCCCAAGAACGGACATGTCCGAATTCTGATGAGGCCCACTCCAGTCCATGCCTCTGAGCGGAGCACCAGGACCACAACCCCGAGCTACCCCTTCATCATTTCAGCATCGGGAATGTTTATCTCAATTACGAATCAGTTGTGTTTTAGAAATGGTGGTGACAGGAACCAGGCAAGTACACAGACAGGGGGATGGCTGCCAAGTGCATTCCCAGGAGTGGGACAAGCCAGAGAGAAAGTGAGTGTGGTCCCGGGGCCGAGGGGGGCCTGTCTTCCCCCACTCAGTGCAGAGTTCTGGAATCCCAGAGAACACTCAGAAATCCAGAGAAAGAACAAGTCCCTTTTTCTGTTTTGGATTCCTTCATCCAGGGGTTGATGAGAATCAGCTGGTTGAGCTCACAGACTGAAGAGCCAAGGCCCAGGGATCACCCCTCAGCCTTCAGCAATACCCCTACTAACAGGATGTAAAAGGGAGGGGCTCCCCCAAAGTCCCTCGGTCTGTCCCCAGGGTCTTACTGTTCTACTGCACAGGGCCCGGCTTCTCTACAGGCTTCCTGCCCACATGGCTGGAGGAAAAGAAAGAAAGAGGCTAAACGAGAAATGGAGAGAAGCTTCTCAGGCTGGGGGACAGCGGGCCTGTGAGAGCGTGCCTTTCCCAAGTGTGACAGGAAGACCACAGAAGCAACCTGGCTGGACACAGTTTCTTATCTGAGCTGCTGCTGCTGACGTAGAAACAGGAGAAGCAGTAAGAAGAGAAGCAAGCCTGACTCTCACTGTGGTAAGTGTTGCATGGAGAACTCTCTGTTTGCCCTCATTAGAGAGCAGTGAGGGAGACTCACCACATCTAAAGAGCCTCTCTTTTGTTGTTTACTAGTATATTCCCAGTGCCTAGAAGAGTGCTTGAAACAAGTAAGCATTCAGTAATTATTTGGTGAATAAAGGAATAAATTTAAAATGTCCAAGTATTTGGAAAGCTGATGAGCCCCAGATCTCTCCATCTGGTTTCAGGAACATCTGAGGGCCAATGGTCTGGCCTTTTCTAATTTTAGCCTTATACCAAAGCTGTAGTGTAGTACTCTGAATTCACTCTGTGAATTTGGCCATAAGAGCCGCTGGTCAAGGACCCTCTGAATGACAGGATCCCTGCCCTATGCTCTCGGCACTCTGGCTTCCTCATTCCTACTCTTTCAACCCCTGGCTGCTCCCAAAATTATGAGGGATTAAAAGAAAAAATGGGGACACCTGGGTGGCTCAGTGGGTTAAGCCTCTGCATTCGGCTCAGGTCATGATCCCTGGGTCCTAGGATTGAGCCCCACATTGGCTCTCTGCTGGGCAGGGAGCTTGCTTCCCTTCCACCCCGGCGATCTGCCTCTCTGCCTACTTGTGATCTCTGTCTGTTAAATAAATAAATAAAATCTTTAAAAAAAAAAAAAAAAGGAAAGAAAAAATGCAAACAGCTTAAAGAAACAAAATTCTGAACTTCATTTATAATCAAAGAATTGAACAAGAAAAAAATACATATACTTTTTTTTCTCCTATGATTCAAACGACAACTAAAAAATGTTGATACTCATTCTTGGCAAAGTTGCAGTGAAATCAACACTCTCAAGTGGTGTTAATAGGAGTGTAAATTGGTTCATTTTGAAAAACAATATGACAAGATATAAGGAAACCCTCTAAGAATTCCATAAACTCTCTTCTAGTACTTTCCCCCTCTAGAATATTTCTAAAGAAATAAAAATAATTGACCAAGACCTATGCACAGATATGCCCACTGCAATAACTATATTACAGAAAAACTGGAAGCAAACTCCACACCCAATATTAAAGAACAGTTAATTAAACTGTATTACAAGCAAAGGGATGATAGAGCATGTTATCATTTAAGATACCTTTAACAATACTTCGTGATACAGGAAAATGCTCACTGAGTAATACTAAATTTTAAAAAGAGACAATTCTATATACTGAATGACAGTAAGTTTGCTAAATATGTGTACGCTCAATGAAAAAAGAATGGCAGAAAATTTATGTCATTCTCAGGGTCAGAATTCTAGATTATTTTTACTTTTATACTCGGTCTACTTTTCAATAATTTCAAATTCCCTATAATGAGCTGGTTTTACATGTATCATCAGAAAACAAAACAAGGTTCGTGGGAATTTCCTACTCTATTTCTATTACTAATAACATAATAACTTCACTAGCTAAGTGAAGTTCCCAGTGACAATTCTATATTGGTCTTCATGTATTTTTATCCCACATAAGGAAAATAAGGAAAGGATGTCAACCCCATTCCAGAGCTGGGGGAACAAGACCTTGGAGCAGAAGTAGCTCCAAGCAAATAGACAGTGTGTACCTCAAGAAACACAAACAAAACATAATCATCCTTCCCTGTGCCTCAGCCCTGGGCAAAGCACATGCCACACAGGAGGTGTTCATCTGTACATATCAGTCGGGTAAGGGCAGTGGACACTGAAATTCTCAGGCTACACATAACACTCAACAATTTTTAAAATGCACAGTAGTAGTCAACTGGTAGGAACATTCTACTTTATATACATCTTCATCAAATGGCCTCGTTTTAAAAACAAAAACGTTAGCCTTCAGAGGCAGGAGACAGGGAGAGATGGGGAGGGCGGAAGCAGAAAAAGGGGGGCAGGGGAGGAAGGAGAGGGAAAAATCGGCATCTTCTGAAATGAACACTTTTATTTTTATTTATTTTTGTTTGCTTCAGATGAAGGTATTTGGGGGATATTTCTCACAGTTAATACGCTGAAACGCTTGCAAATGGTGTCATTTCCCTTAACATTGCTGGAAAAAGGAGGGAGCGCTGGAAATGAAATCCAAGATAAGGACCATCTACATGTAAAAAAAACAAACACGTTTTGGCTTTGGTCAGGTCTACTTTTTTAAAAGCCAACTTTTTAATAGTCGTATTTCTATCATTCCACTTGTTTGAGGTATCATATCATAAAAGGAAGGAAGAGGTGTAGGGGAAGGGCAGGGGATTCCCGACACGGGGGCCACAACTGTGCAGCGGCCTGGGGTCTGTCATGTCCCTTTTCTGGATGTCGGTTTCATCTTCAATACATGACAAGGAAGAGACCAGACAAGTCCCACATTCTTTGGTCCTCTCTGAAGTTCTAAGACTACTTCACTGAAAGGCCGTTTGGGGGATTTTAGAACTAGATGGGGTCACGGCCACAAAGCACAGAGGTGTACAGCCCAATCTTAAACACACAGCGAACCTCACGGGAACTCAAACATTTGTTGCCTACACCAATAAGGACGAGACTGCCAGGGTCCGGCGCGCAAAAGAAAAGAACTTAAAATGTTAGACTCTGAAAGTTGCAAGTACATTTTAAGTGACTGAAACGCAACCTAAGCAAATTCTGGATTTGCAAATGTGGACATAAAGCCATGGCTTGCTCTGGGGAAAGAGGAGTGCTGTTTGGGCTAACAAAACAAGGAGCGGAAGAACAGCTCACCCTTGAAAGAACGCTGAGAATTAAGTTGGGAGTGGGAAAATACCATAAGTAATTCAGATCAGGAAAAACAAAAAATGCCTAGCAGCTTAAAAGTCTAGAAATTTTGAAATCAAAATTAAGGTGAATTGTACCTCACCTAATTGTGGAAAATACATACAGTTGCCTGAAGGGGTGATTATGTGTGGCTCAGCTTAGTTTTAATATTACCTAGAAGTAGAGGGAGAAACTAGGTGGTAATCTATAATCTCAGCATCATTTATAAAACAAATTCAAGAGACTGAGCTATCTTGAGAGATCCAACATAGACACTCTGGCCACCGTGAGTGAGCAGAAAAAATCAGAACCCTCACCAATTTCAGGGATGGACAACACAACAACAGAGGTCACCAAAGTATCCTAAAATAAGATTTAGATATAACATGTACTGACTTGGAAAAATACTTGTGATAGCATAAGGGTAAAAATAGGAGGCAAAACAGTATATGCGGGACGAACACACATAGACAAATCTACAGATACAAAATCCCAGCAGGATACTGATAAAATGCTGAACTGGTTAGGGGAGGTCACCAGTAGAATTTTTCTTCCTATAGATTCTTCTTCTAAGAAGGATCTTGATTATACTCCACAGAGAGACTATTCTTACCAAACCCAATATTACCTTAATGGGATTTAGTACCTAAAAAGAGAAAGCATATTTGTTATTATTTTACCTACACTTTTCCAGATGCTTGAAGATTTGGGACCAGCCTAGAAATCTCGAGAATGTTCATGTTGTTTCACAATTTTTGAAAAAGCCAGACTCTTTGATGCTCTTAGTTGAGTTGAAAGGCAGACGAGCGCATCAAAGACTACCTAGATTAGTAGAAGGTGAAGGTGACAGACTGGTGTGTGGCGTACACACAAACTCGTAGTTTACTAATCTGGAGACCATGTTAACCACGCCAAGCTGTGGTGTACTTCAGATGATTAAAACAACGTATTTTATGAATCCCCCTTTTCCTCTGCCTTTTCTTTATTTTCTTTCTTTCTTTCTTTCTTTTTGAGCCCAGTATGGGGCTTGAACTCACAACCCTGAGATCAAGACCTGAGCTGAGATCAAGAGTAAGACACTTCACTGACTGAGCCACCCAGGCGCCCCATCTGCCTTTTCTTTAAACAATACTATCTCAACCACTGGAGTAGGGAATGAACTGAAAGGGGCAACATGCACAGAACTCCTTTGTGCAGCAGGGAATTTTTTTCTGATCACTCTCGCAGGCTGTACCGTGACCCAAGCATCACAGAATTAGCCTCCTGTCCATGCGGGCCTGCAAGAGGTGGGGTACGTGTGACAACCTTAACAAACAGCAGTGCTGAACAGGCACTGACCCAGGAAACATCATTCACCATGCCTACCATAAGCACACTGATAGCTGTACGAAGCCGGCATGAGTTACGGGGGTGAGAGTCCAACATTTCTGACTCTGGTTAAGGTTATCGATGACTTCCATGTTGACAAACACAATTGTGCATTCTTTGTCATCATCTCTTCTGACCTCTTAGCCACTTATGATGCAGCTGACAATACTTTTTTTTTTTTTTTAAGTATTTATTTATTTGAGAGAGAGAAGGAGTGCAAGGAAGGGGGAGAGGGAAAGAAACCCAAGCAGACTCTGCGCTAGCATGGAACCAGACGTGGGGCTTGATCTCATGACCCCAGATCATGACCCAAGCCAAAACCAAGAGTCAGATGCTGAACCGACTAAGACACTCAGGCACTCTCTTCCTTTAAACAATGTCTTCAGTGGGCTCCTGGTTGACTCAAATCTCCAGAATTTCCTGCCAGCTTTGCCTCTTTTTCCTCTATAACCTGTAATCAAATCTCTTAATGGCGTTGGCTTCATCTTGGAGCCCTACTCTCCTCTTATACCATGGCTCCCCCAGTGAGCTCACCCAGGTTCATGCCTTTACAGACCACTTAGATGGTTACAGATCCTCAGTTTCTCACCTCAGCCAGGACATTTCTAGATCCACATATCCAAATGCCCACTTGACAGCTCCATCTGGATGAAAAATAAACAGCTCAAAGCCTGTGTGTCTACAGCTGTTTCCCCTGCTTCCCTCATCCACCCATGATGAAGACTCCTGGCTTGACCAAAAATTAGTCAGGCTCCTGAACCCACCTGGGCACCTCCCTATAAAATCTAGTTTTAGCAAGAACCCTGCTAAGTTAGTTTAACTGCCAAGTCCCTCTACCACCTTCGGTATCTGACCACCACCGGTATCTGACTGGTTTCCTCCTCTTCCATCATTCCCCAGGTAGTGTCTGATCACTCTGGCCTGTCTTCAGCAAGAGCCATGTTAGATCTGTACAGCTCAGACCCTCTGCTTACCCATGATGTTTTCTCTTGGTAATTTTCTGTCTACAGACGCCCACTGTCCTCCCTGGCTCTAAATTCCTACTTGCTTGGGCTAGATTCAGAGTTGAGCCCAATCTCTCTCCTGTATAAAATCTCACGGGGTATTCCCAACACCTGCTGTGATGGTCCTGAATAAAGGGTGCCCTGCCACCTTTAACAAGTAAGATTAATTTTTTTTCCTTTAATACCCTCGAACCTGCTCCCCTATTTCAGTTAATGGCAACTCTGTCCTCACAGCGTTGCTTGGCCCCAAGGCCTCCATCTTCTTTTCTTTCTACCCACAAGCAATCCCTCAGATGATACCACCCCATCACTCAGCACAAAAATCTTGGAGTCATCCCTGACGTAACTTTTTCAAATTCCACATCTATTCCGCCGGGAAGCCCTTTGGCTCTTCCTTCAAATCAAAAGCCAGTCTACCTCTCACCAGCTCTACTCCCATCCTGACCTGCCATCATCCTGTCTCACTGAGATGATTACAGTGGCCTCCTAACAAGTCCCCCTCCCTATCCTCTCCCTTTGTTCACCCACAGGCAAATTTCAAAACAGCTTCCAGAGGGATCCATTTAAAGCATGAGTCAGATTTTGACCCACCTCAAAGCCCATCAGTGGTTCCCTATTTTACTAAAAGACAGTCTAGTGAGTTTTTAAGCCCTACTCAGTCTGACTCTGTTACTTCCTTTTTTGTTGTTTTTCCAAATTTATTTCACTTTTTTTAAGTAATCTCCATACCTAACATGGGGCTCAAACTCAGGACCCCAAGATCAGGAGCCACTTGCTCTTCTGATCACACCAGCCAGGCACCCCCAGCCCTGTTACTTCCTGACCTTGCTTCCCACTACTCTCCTCCTTGATGACTTGACTTTAGGCACATGAGCCAACTTGCTCCCTTTATTTAGAACAGGCTCATTCTTTGCTCCCGTGCTACCACACTTCACAGCCAGACTTACCCCGGTTATTTAGAGTTGGAACCCCTTCCTCAGGCGATCTGATCTGCCTCAGCCTCCAATATTTCTTCCCTAGAACGTATCACTGGGTATTTATACTTTATTTCCCTGCCCATCTCCATCCCCTAGAACCACGAGCAGAGGGCTTGACAGCGGTATCGTTCACGGAAAGATCCCCCATAACTTGAGCAAAGGTATCCATTAGAAATATAACGCCTGTGACACAGGTAATTATAACCACACGGAAACAGTTAAAATTCAGGTTAATAATTTATATTATTTAACCTAACATAACAAAAACATGACCACTTCAATGTGTAATCAAGAGAGAATAATAATTGAAGTATTTCACAGCTTTTTTTCCCATACAAAGTCCTTTAAATACTTTGTCAAATGTATACGTTCAGCGCATAAAAGTTTGGGCTAATTGCACTGCAAACGTGCGGCTAGTGGTTTCCATATTAGACAGGGCAGGTTTACTCAATTTATTCTACTCTGCTGTATGCTTCTTCCGTTTCTTAAAAATCCTTGGGCACAATCCACTAAATAGATTTCCTAACCCACAAAGGAGTGCCGGTGCCCACTCTGACAATCTCTGTTCTGAATAAACTTTAAAGTAAGTCATCTGTACTGAACAGATTTTAGGGCACTTCCTCTGACCTCGAGAGATAGCTCAGGACCCTCTGAAAGAGAAACGGATTTTCAGAAAAGAGAGGCCTGGAGGGATAGGCCAAGGAATTAAAGTACCATACCAAGCCACAGACTGAAATCATCACCGTCCATCCGATGATGCAAGACTGTTTTTTTAATTAAAAGGTAATTTTAAATAACTCATCACACTGTCAGATCATTAACAAAACATCTAATTACTTATAATTATACACTACATACATGCTAATATACAAAATTCAAGGGAAAATGTGCGTGATTTTCACACTTCAAAAAGAGGACATTTGAACAGAGCATAAAGACTTCAAGCTTTTTCACTCCTCTCCCCACCCCAGCCCCACCATGCAAAGGCTCCAGGAGTCGAAGAGTTCAGATCAAGGCCAGAGAAGTACTAGCTTACATGATTAATCTTCATTTTTCAATTGAGAACTCCCACTCATGAGCAGTCTTTTTAAAAAGTACTACAAACTTCAAATCCGAGCGTGACGCTGGACGGAAGGTCACCTTTTCAAATGGACTCAAAATAAGGATCCTACCACCAATAGAACGTTTGCTCCTTTAAGGTTCTGGATGTTACTAGATACGAGGGGGTAATGCAGTCAAGGTTAGCACAGATCTGCTCCCTTAAACAGGGTTTTGTTTTTGCACAGTTAAGCTTCAGATTCCTTCCTGAGGTTTGTGAATTACCAAAGGAAGGCAATACTTCCTACATCTCGTTAAGCTGTTATGTTGTCACCTAAACTGAGAATCTCTTTTTCCTAAGATGCTCAAGGTGAGCAACGGGATATCCATGCCCTTGGCAGATGGAGGAACAAAAACATCATTTTAAAAAGATGAAAAAACCATTTGTTATTCGGTTTTGTATTTCTGATGGCTCACGGTGCAAACTACGGCTAGTTGATAACTGCAGCAAAGATCGCCTTTATGACTAACTGCGCCTTCGTGTACATTTCAACAAGTGACTTCTGCTTGAAAACGAACTCTATTGAGCATATTTCTCTGGAAATCAATATTTAAAAATTTTTGTTCTTTGAAACTAACATTCAAGAGAAACAGCCCTTGTTTACAGAGTAACTTAGTTTAGCATTATGGTTAACAATGTTTAAAAACAGCTAACTTAAGATGCAAACATTTAAATTTTGAAGTTTAACTGTTGGGAGGCCAAGTCAGTTCTAGGAAAATACAAACAACATGAGGACAGTCATGTTTTCCCCAATTCCAACCCCTGTAAGAATATTTCATGTCACCCTTTTGTTGGGTTTAGGAGTAAGAACTCAAGGTTGTATGAGAGTTACAAATTTATTTATGTATTTTTTTTGATAGTTGCAGATTTAAGTGCTTGGGATGAGCCTTGAAAACATCATGCCAAGTGAAGGACGTCACTCACCAAAGGCCACATATTGTAGGATTCCATATGGGAAATGTCCCAAATAGGTCAGTCTATCCAGAAAGAAAGTAGATTAGTCATTGTCCAGTGCTGAGTTGAGGTGAGTGACTGCTAACAGTTAAGGGGTCTCTTTCTGGGGTGCTGAAGATGTTCCGACACCAGACTGTGATGATGGTTGCAAACTCCAGGAATATACTCAAAGCCATTGAACGGTATTCTTTAAGCAGGTAAATTGTTTTGTGATATGAATTATAGCTCAGTAAAGTTATTAATAAACTTAACATGCCTGATAATGTTCATAATAGCACTGGCATGAAAGATAACAAGAAAATCAAGTTAAACTAATACAGCTTCCATATAAGGCTAAAATACATAAATCCCTGATACCCTGGTCTCCCCACTATAGATCACTTTCCCCCAACAACCAGTACTTGCCCTTCCGAACCCTGGTTATCATCATTGTTCATGATCTGGGTCTTCCCCTCTTTAATATAAACTCTACGAGGACAGAGACCATGACCTTCTTATGTAGCGCTATGATCTCACAACTAGCACACAATGATCAGTAAATACCTACAGTAGGATTTATGTATGTATGCAGTATGCACTTTGATATGAATCAATCAATCAATCAATTAATCAATCAGTCAGTGAAATCATCAGATAGGGGCAATTCAACCAGTCAAGTTGTGTTCGAACTGTCCCCTTAAATCTCTTCTCTGATTCTCCCATGTTCCTGGCCACCCTAGTACACACACTTCCCAGCCACCGCCACAGCTTTTTGCAACCAGGTGACCGTAATCTTACAAATTAAAGGTTAATGAATGGGATATGTGCATTTTAACTCCTTTGCACCAAAGACAACTGCTTGGCTTGGACTTCACTATGCTTCAACCATGTAAATAATGACAAAGGCCAAGGTAGGAGAGCAAAAGAGAGAAAGAACCTGCCCACGTAAGCTAGACTGGTGAGAGTCCTCTATAAGAGAGAAGGAAACCCCTATTTTATGTAAACCTTTGTCTGTTGGGGTCTCTATGCTGTAATACCAGCCTAGTCTTTACCCAGATTGTTAAGCCCAGGGATAGGTGTATGGGGAGAAGCAGGGAGCAGGAAGGTTTCCAATGCTTCGCTGAAAAAGCCAGTGATTCAGTCAGTGTGGTCATCTGGTGGCTCAATGAAGACACTGTTATGTCTACACAACAACGTCCCAATACCACTCAGAATGGTTATAAGAAAATGAATTTTATAAAGTGAATCTGAATCTCAAGCAAAAATGTATGTAGGCGCAATGCCAGCGTTCAGGGAAAGCAGAAAGAAAATGATGTTTAAGCCTATATTAAACCACCAGACTAAGGCAGCCATGATAAAATGACATCAGTGTAACTATGGCCTAAATAAGATGTCTTTTAGGTCTTGTCTTGACATTCTATGTGACCGTGGGTGAGCTCCTGATCATCTATGGGACCACCTTCCCTGTTTGTAAAGTGGGGATTATAATCATTGCTACCTATCTCTCAAGAATGCTGGCACAAACCCATTTTGTAAAGTGTTCTGATCTACTTGGAAAAAAACTGTTATATCGCTACAAAGGAAGATGACCGTTATTTATGATTCTTCAGAACTTTGAATCAAAATTTGAAAAATGGCTTCATCTGTTTTCTCTGAATTTGCTTGGCCCCTTTATGCACATAAGTAGTTCTTCCCATAGTGCCAATGTAGACATATTTACCTACATCTATGCTATTAATGATTCCGAGATTTCAAATGTGACATGACATTTACTGAGAAGCACCCGGCATCTGAAATCAACCTCTTTTTGATGCTGGGGAGATGTGCTGGTTTCTCCATCATAGCATGGATATGGATAGCATGATCGTCTCAGGTTTTTGTTTACTTTTGAGAGACACCGTGCCCGTGGACACACATACAAGAGAGGGAAGGAGAGAAAGAGGGAGAGAGAGAGAATCCTAAGTAGACTCTACACTCACTGCTGAGCCCATTACAGGGCTCAATCCCACAACCCTGAGATCATGACCTGACCAAAGTTAAGAGTGGGCGCTTAACTGACTGAGCCACCCAGACGCTCCACATTCATCTCTTTTTAAGACTTATTCCCTGGGGGGTGCCTGGGTGGCTCAGTGGGTTAAGCCTCTGCCTTCGGCTCAGGTCACGATCTCAGGGTCCTGGGATCGAGTCCTGCATTGGGCTCTCTGCTAGGCAGGGAGGCTGCTTCCTCCTCTCTCTCTCTACTTGTGATCTCTCTCTGTCAAATAAATAAAATCTTAAAAAAAAAAGAAAAAAAAAAGACAGACTTATTCCCTGGGAAGAAACAATAGCTATTCTAGCCATTTTATAGACTTTTTTTTAACTTTATATTTTTAATAAACCTTTTTGAATATATGAAAATATATAAATAAATATATAAAAATGAATAATATATAGAAAAATATATAAATATAAAAAATAAATAAGGATTAGTTTTCCAAGGGTCTGTGAGCTTGTTAAAAGGTTAAAAAAAAATTACATGTGATTTATTACTTAAGTCTCTATATCTTCACTAATTTCTAAAAAAACAAAAACAAAAACAAAAACAAAAAAACAAAAAACCCACCTTGAAATGAGGGTTAAATAGGATGGAAGTGATATTATAGAAGAATAAAAATAAATAACCCAATGTTAATTGGGGGTAGGAAAAATGAGGTTGATTTTAAAAGATCTCAATCACAAAAAGCTGGAGTGGAAAATAATTATACAGAGATTGAACAAAAAAACTCTAACTCCGAGCTTCCTAGCAGTCAAGTTTAAAAGAAAAATTATATGAATTTGTTACTCAGCTTCCTTTGTGTGACGACAGTAGCCAACAGAAGGATAAAATTTTTCACTGTTCCTGAACTTTGACAAGGAGTTCCCCATTTGCAGTATATCATATCATATAATATACTGTGTCCTTGACATTAATTATAAAGAAAGAATTCTCTCTCCGTGGACTGCCTCTCTTAGTCAACACTAATGAAAATTTCTTGGAACTTTTTTTCCCCCCCAAACTTGCCCCTGTCTCATGATATTTTAAACTTTGAACAATATCACAGAATTGGAAACATATCATATCACACACATTCAAGTGGGCCCATTTTCAGGTCATGGGTGTTAGCACAGGCATTATAAAGACATCAAGTCAGAAGAAAAATAATTCATGCTTACAGGTGACTCCAAGGAAAACAATGAAAAGTGCTCAGGATGCCCTTATTTGAAGCTGTCAGGGTAACACAACTCTCAAGGTGAATATTTCATCTTTTCAACCACGCTTTCAGCTTTGTTTAATCACAGTTTTGGGCTCTGCCAGAAATCTTTGCTAGTTAATGGCACAAGTTGAGTTAAACACCTGGCACAGCTTTGTATGAGGAACGTCCTGGACTGAGATCTCACAGGGTTCACGGAGACCAGGAGACACAAGGTACAGCCAAGCTGAACTGCTGTGGCAGAGATGGAATGGCCCACAAAACAGAAGATGTATCTGGCATGGCCCTTCACAGAAGTTTGTAGATCCCCGAAGTTAATTAAGCCTTCCTTCTTAAGACTGGAAAACTGAGACTCAGAAAGTGAAGTGTTTGGACTTGATAACCCCCAATACCAGTTGGAATCTACCCCTTTCCATGCTGCCTCGTAGAAATGAGACTGTCTTCCACGGTGAGCAAGCAGGAGCTTTCCACAAAGGTTTTATTTAAACAGCAATGATGGTGAAATGCAGCAAGTGATTTTTTTGGCCTCTAATCAAATGCACCAGAATGCGACACTAACCATGAATCCATACCTTTAAAAGGCATTCTAGAGTCCCAGAATGCTAAGATTAAAAACAAAAGTGATCCAAGAATCTTCACATTATAAAGGTTAAAAAAACAAAAACCCAAAACGTGTGTAGCTAAAGAGTAGGAAATCTCTGTCTTACCAATTCATAAACTCAATTTAGTCATATCTGGGGAGACCTCGTGCAACCAGGGGAGCAAGGAACCTGTTTTACAACAGACACAAATCCACGAACGCAAATGGAGCTGTTACTGGCCTAAATTCAAGAATCAAGTGAAGATGCTCCTTGACAAACCTCAGCCATGAAAATGACCGGCAAGATTAACTTGGAGCAGAAGACCATGGCCTCACTAGAGCGAGACCTCTGGAAATCAAGAAAATACCGGAGCATCCGTAAGCATTTGAAACGCACTTTTTTTGTTCCCCCTCCCCAAAGTGGGTTTGAGAAAATTTAATTTCGCTTTAATTCATCAAGTTACATTAGTCTCTCTGCAAACTTCTATTTTAAAATCAAATACTCATTTGATTTTCAAGCAAGGTCAAGAGAACGAGGCAGCCTAGCGCTGACATCACAGGGGGGTGCCCCATGCCACTGAGCAGTTGCATCAGTGCTCTGGGTTGCTACGGTGCTTGACTATTAATTTCTGAAAGAAGGTGATGATAAATCCGCCAGATGAACATCAATGGTATGACACCACTTCGGCACAAAACACCGACAGGCGCTACTCGGCGCTACTCGACAGGCGCTACTCGTGGTCGCAGCAAGTTCGCTTTTATGAATCACCGCTTTTGTGATGTGCATATTCCTTTCTAACTTTAAGCCCACGGAGTCCACCACCAAAAAATAAATAAATAAACAAATAAATAAAAGTTCAGCTTCAACAAAGAGGAGAAAATTTGAAACCATTTCGGGGGGGGGAGGGTCCCTCTGTGGACCATTTCTTAAGGACAGTCTTTTCTTGAAAGATCTCCCCCAAAGATGCTACAGCATGCGGACTTATGCACAAATGCATACGTATTTTTGGCAGCTACAGAGATCAGAGAAGAGTTGAACTGAGATATATCTAGAAGGAGGGAGATATGGGCCAAGATATAATCCCACTAATCGTATTGCATTTACCTTTTTTGGCTTCTGGAAAGCAATCTTCAGGTATAGTCACCTCAAAAGGTCACTTCTTACCCTGAAAACAAAAGAGAACGTCACAATCTGAATGTCAAGAGACAGCACCAACCACCTATTTGCCTGGGACAGATGCAAGGGCAACAGAAGGACTTGGTTACGTTGCATGGCAAATGACTTTTCAGAGTTAATAAAAACAAGTCCCAAGACCAGTGATCTGGAGCACAGGCCTGTGAGCGCCTCAAGACAACAAAAACAACGTGGGTGGAGAAAGTCAAGGTGAAACATTTCGAATTTTGCAAGTGAACTTTTTCTCATCTTGTCATTGATCAATTTATTTTCTGGTGCAATAATACGTGACTCATAGGCCTTTGTTTTTGGAAACCAGTCTGCTCCTTGAACGTGTCTGTTTGGTTAACATCCACAACATCTCTGATTTCATTAACGCACGGGGCTTGACTCCCCCCACCCCCACCCCCAAGAGGAGAGTGAGTTCTTACAGATGAGATGCTTATGCTACCCTGGAACCTTTCAAAATGAACAGGAGCACCAGGATCTTCAAGTTTGGGGAGGGCTGGGGGGTTAATCAGTTGGTGAAAGCTGTTCACACTGTGTTTTCCACTTAGCATTTATCTACCAGATCTACCAAGTTAAATAAAAATGGTTTGTGTCAGATGAAATAAACAATTGAAACCGAGCTCCCTAAAACACAAAGAAAGCCTGGAACATGTTTTATCCCACATCTACTCCTGCATCTGCATACTCTCTTATGCAAAACAGTGTGTAATCCTCTAAGAAACATTACAAGCTGCCTCTTTCTGCCCATGTAACTGGGATCAACATATGGCACAAGTGAAAAGAAAAACATTTGTTTATTAATTTAGAGCAAGATACCGACAGGGTACAGGACTCACTCCACATCAGCTGACCAAATGCTCATGTCATTTTTTATGCAAGATGCTAAGATCGTATCATCATTTTACTAAAATGTTAATATCCTTTTGCTCACTCTTCAGAACAATATGTAATGAAGTGGTTTTAATTTTATACAGAATATATCCCTGCTTATCCCTCTGCTGTCAGCCCTGAATGTGGAAAGGCAAACATTATTGAGAAGAGTTAAATCTTATTTCACAAGGGCTAAAATCTGAAAGTGGCACTTTGGTGAGTACTATCTTTGAGGAATTGATCTGAGGCCAATTTATGACATTTCCACAAGCAAGTATATGCAGATTCTTGCCATAAAGATTGGAAAAAAAAATGCAGGCTCTGAGTGAAATCATAATTTTCATGTTTACTGTAAGAGGAAATTGGAGGTTTTCACCATAAATGTTCACCATTTGGGTGGGGGAAAACCCTAGCCCTGGGACTTAAAATTACTATTTTGCAACCTGCCCCAAACCTTTTTGTTTTTACACAAAACAATTCAAATTGAAAATGAAAATTTTGAGACACACTGCTGATGTGTGTCCCCAGGATTGGTTTCTCCACTGGTGAGAACTCTGTCACAGGACAAATGGTGCTAAGAAAACAGGGAGCAATGATGTTGGGGTCCTCAGGGTAATGGGGGAGATCTGCAAAGCAGCCCCACTCCTCCCAAGTAAGAGGAGCTCGTTAGATACAAGGCACAGCGATAATCTCAGACACGAGAATCTCCATCTTACCACGCGTACAATCTTAAATGGAAAGGAAGTGAACTCTGGCAGATCTTACTGAATTCAAGGCAAGAATGGCCATCCTACCTCCTTTTTACTTGACATACCCTCCAATGGGCATGCTCTAAACTAATGTTCGTGTTCATCCATTGAGTTACATTTATTTTTGCATGTTTGGCAGTCAGATCTATAGTATTAGACTTTGCAGTGCAGATGAGATTGTTATCATATAGGCCTGGCAAAACAACTGGACTTTATTAAAATTTAATTTAAAAGAAAATCCTGCTGAAAATGCGTACTTTGAATCAAGTTATCTTGAGCCCTGGATTCAAACCTGTAGAAGGATTTCAGGGAAGAGCAGGGCCTATTTCTCTCCACACCTGTCTACACAGTACAGTGTGTAAATGAACAGAACAAAAATATATGCTGATTTACCCTCACAGATTTTACAAGTATAATTTTCCCCTAGGGAAACTAAATTATACAACTGACCCTCCAACTTATAATTATTCAAGCAATACAAAATCAGCTACAGTTAATTTTTACTATATACAAAAAGAAAGAAAGAAAGAGAGAAAACTGGCAGTGGGATACAAATCATGTTTTCCTCTATTGTGAAAGTTCCATAAATTTTAATGCATATGCACATTTGACCAGTCATTAATTTATTTCTGTTGATTTTAGTTTTTAGTATACATTAGCCAAGTAATCTAAAAGATATTTTTCTGGCTTTGCAGAGAAAAGATTAATAGTTCAACAGCTGTTTGCCATCATGCTAAATTAAATGAAATGTGTCAATATAACAGACAAGAAAATTAGGGAGTAGTACTGGGGCCTGAGTCTGCATCATGACGAGCCTGGAAGAATCAGAAATCAACAACTAGCAGAACAACCTGCATTTCATTTTTTTTCCAAAATGTAAAACTTCCGTTTCCAGAGTGGTTTGCAATTTTTTTTTTAAACAATCACTTTTACTTATCAAATATATCAACTAGTTACCTGAATGCTTACTCACCCCACAGCATCAAAACTAAAATTAAATGGTTATGTAAAGCTTTTTAATATAAAAAAAAAAATATTCCCCTCCAGCCCACGCATCTTCTTTTAAAATGCTGTTACCATCTGAAGTGCATTGTCTTTTTCTATCTTTCCGAAGTTTCCCATTGGTTTTAGGTTTTAAAAGTGAGCCAGGAATATGGTAAATAAAAATGACTTATTCTCCTTTGTGTCATTCTCTGTACAGTTAGGATCCCGTGAACACTGGAACTGTTCCTGGTGTGGCCGCCTCACCAAGAGTGCTGTCCACCGGAATCTACGCGTTGACCATAAAGACCTTGAGCAAGACACCAACCTTCAGCAGCAACCCATTCATTAGAAAGCTCACGGTACTGCCCTCTTCCTCTACCCCTCCCCACGTGCCACCCCTTAAGAACTCCCCACTGTCTGCGGACCTCTTAAGTTAAACAGTGCTTCAAAGTCACACTTCATAGGGTGTATTTTGCCCCCCAATTTCATCAATGCAATAAAGAATATATAAATGCCAGCTGGCGTGGAGCCAAGCTGCAGGTAAACACGGAGGCTGGACTTCACTTCACAAGACTGAAAATGAACAATATACACTCGACTTTTCCCACTAAGAGGTTGTCCCCCCTTTCTTCCATGGCAGCTGAAGGAAACGACGTGCATCAGGATTTCTGCATTAGGTTTCATTTTGCGTGATCATACTAAAGGGATGGGGAAAAACCACCATGTTTTTCATCTTAACCTTCAGTCCACCAAATGAGGCCTGAGAAGATACTGGGCACCAGTGTCCCCAGCGATGCAAGGATGTCACAGCCAGCTCCAGGCCCACGAGGAAGGTGGCGATTTAGTAATTTGTATCTGGTTAGAGAAGACCTTCTCTGAAAGCCCAGGAACATAGCTCAAGCTTCTCATACCCCAAATACTCCAATCAAAGGACACGTACTTCATCTAAGAAAATCAAAGGTCTAAATGGGCCAATTTCCAAGAGACGCCTGTCTCTTTAACTAGAGACTCCTAACTCATGTGGATTTTCGTGTCTTGTTTTTCAAAGATTTCTTAGGAAAACAGGAGCATATCGACACAAATTTGCCTAGCTGAAAAATGATAGTACAAGGGTCACTTCGTTTTCTGCACTCGAGACAAGAAAATCCACTCAGAAATCAACCGCAGAGGGTTTTTTCTCTGCTCTAATAACTTCAATACTGAGTCAGGCTTACAGAAAGAAAAAGCAAAGAGGGCAGGAAGGAAGAGAGAAAAAGAAATAAGAGGGGGAAAAAAAACCTGGGAGCGCAAAAGAGGAGAAAGAGGAAAAGAAGGAAGGGCCATGGGAAGGAAAAGGCCCAGCTGTACGGTTCAGGCCTTTGGGACACCAGCCAGGCTCGCTGGTTCACAGTCTCTACATTGCTGTTACTTCTGTCTACCAAATGAACCCACCGTCCCCAAAAGTCCCCTCCTGTGGCTGCGGGGCACATTTTGCTTCCTTTCTCCTCACCCTCTGGGACTCTCACCAAACCGTGGCACCAAACCTTGGGGTCCATTCTCCTAAGAAAAACTGAAAATACTAGAAGATAAGCCAAGGGGCACGGACAACCTGAGGCGAGGCGAGGCATGCCCCAGGGAGGGGGGGACTGCTGCAGGCCTGCAGCCCCCACTCCTGCCCCCACCTATAGCAGTACCACACTGGTCCATCTCCTCTGGATAAACTCCTCTCGCTTACCTTACAGAAAAGTAAAACCCTGGTCATGGTCATGTGAAAATATTTTATAGGTATCCTTTAACAGCCTTTAAATGTTGAAACCTAAAAACAATATTTGCTGTTTTCTCTTTGAAGCTCTAACAAAGCCTTTGTTTTAGATTTACCTTTAGTGTGCAATAAGAGTTAATAATCAAATCCATCCCAACCCCCACAAATGTTAAACAAAAAGATAAAAGAAATGCAAATAGCTATTGTCATGGAAAGTTAAAGTACCTGTCTGTATTTTTAAGTGAAAACTATTATCTCTATCAATCAAAATTTAAGAATACAATAGCGCTAATCACAGAAGGTGCTCTGACGGAGTTACTTTTACTCATAAAAAAAAGTATTTTTCCCCTTAAAAACCGAGTATAAAAGTCATACACTTACAATTAGATAAGGTATTTGTAATTTTATTATTATAAACCTACAGCAGCCTCACTGTTAATAAATGCTTCTAAGTCTCTAGACTGATTTGTACCCAAGAAGACCCAACTCCCTACATATTTTAATAAGGTTGATGAAATTTTATTTAAATTCTCACAGTTTCCAACCTGCGGGGGAACAGCACACTCTTCTGTTGAAAAGAGTTACTCAAGCAGAGGCAACAGTTAACTGGTAATGCAAACTCCTTCTTTTAGACCCTGGACACAATTCCTAGTGCCTGAAATATCTTTACATAGGACATATCTTCCTTGGGTGGCTCGTCCCTTCTTTGCTGTGGCAATTCATTTTTGAAATTATAATACTGTAAAAGAAAGCCGAATTCTACCATCATAGCCCAGAATGATCTAAGTGCACAGTACATCAATTTCTCGGAGTTTTTTTTTTTTTTAATCCACTTTTTAAAAAGACTGGATTAGACCCTGAATATGGTGCTTTCTAAAGACAGTACGGGAACAAAAAATAGCAAGACCCCAGATAGTAAAACAAACAGCTCAAGATTAAAATTCCTAGAGCAAACAGTTAAGCCAGGATGCCATTATGCAGGCTGAGCCTGGATGGATGTCTCCTCCACCGTGGGGCCAAGAGGCTGTCACCCCCCCCACCCCACCCCACCACCAGCTAGATCAGATTTCCTTCCCTCCCGACCGCCTCTCTCAGCATCATGGCCAACCTCTCTAGTGTGCTATTAATATCAATGAAGAGACGATTCGATTTCCACTAAAGAAAACCCTTCCTATTCCGGCACAGACCTTCGGGGAGGACCCTGGCCCGGGTATAGACAATACCGCAGCAGAGTTTCACTGCTTTCTTACAGTTCGGTCTTACACACTGTTTGAAGGCTTTTAGCAAACAATGGCAGCATTATCTCCAGGATAGTTACAAAACAGGATTTGTTAGGACAAAGAATAATAAAGCTGTTCCTCTCTCTCTCTCTCCTTCTCCCCCCACAACCCACACCCCCACTCCCCGCCCCGGTTCCAAGAGGCTCTCTCTCTGCCAGTCCAAAAATTCAGCCCCGGTTCCTAAGAGGCACCTGTACTCGTCTATTTCAAGGCAGCCAGCAACTGACAACGGCCCAGGAACCAGGACCCAGGTCGCTGTGGCTGGCGGGAGGCGCCCAGAAGAGCAGGAAAGTAGCCTCTCAACATTTGTAAAATGAAACAAAGTATCAGCCTTGGCTTCGCACACACTTACCGGCTCATGGTGAGGAAGGAAAGCTTTGGGGCCGGAGAGGCAATTTTCACACAACGGAAGAAAGTTGAGAGTTTGTAAGGGAGAAACTACAGAGGCTTGGAAGCCTGCGGGCTCGCAGGGCTCCCAGGCTGGCGGCAGTGTGAGGAAGGACTGAAGGTATGTGGGCTAAACACAACAAAAGCCACTGCCTTACTCTAGATTAAATATGCAGGAAGAGGCCCCTTTGCATAAACACAAACACTCAGCAAATGAATAACTCGCTCAATCAGACGCCTGCTGTGCCTTCTACCTGTCCTCTCCCTGACAGGAGACCCCGCCGGTTGCAGGGCACAAGCACTAAACAGGAGACAGTTAAATGCTATGTTGCTATAATAACAATTAAAATGAATTGCATTCATTAGTAATTAAGAACTCACTCCTGGAGTGGGGGGGGGGATAATGGGGGAGCAAATATAGTGCCATTGTTTTATCTCTAGCTACTCTGAAAAGAAGTTGGCATAAGACCCATCACTGGAGATTTACCTTAGCTTGCATTTAAATCTTAAAATTCAATGAGAGTTGTCAACAATCACATTTTTCAGCCACAATACACCTTTTGTTTTTTGTGCTTTGCCACACTATAAATCGTTCCTTGGGACCCATACCTGTGAAGGGTCTATGTTATCTATGTACAAAAATTGACACATATAAAATATACACACACCCATACATACCCATGTGCGTGCATATACACAGGTACACACAGGCACGCATGTAACACTGACCCGTATTTAATTAAAGGAGGTAAACAAACAAAAAACCCCATGCCACTTTGCACTCTTTAGTTCACTAATGATTTAAGGAACATAATTTGAGTCTTCCAAAAATACATCCCAAATGCCTGCCTTTCAAATATCATCAATCCTTGCCCACTCATTTAAAAACATTACCCATATATTAGAAAGGATGCTTTTAACTGAGTGGCCTCAACCACTTATAATTTCAATTAAATAACATAATTACAGTCAACAATTTTCTCCATTTCGGCAGAGAATATGCCATACCTCAACATAATTTGTCCTTAGAGCCAAGGAATTTAAGCAAAAGGAAAAACACACAGGCCCCAGGAATTCACTACTGCCTTTCCTCTCAGCCTAGGGAGTCAACACACTCACCTCTACCCTCCTACTCTATGTTCCAGCTACATGTTGGTCTTAGTAACTTAATTATTTTTTAATAACTTTTGCAGTATTAAATGATTTCGATTGAAACATAAGTAAGATTATGTTCCCCTACTTCCTTTTTAATGCCACCGAGTACTATGGGGGCAAATCCAGCACGGCTATGCTATGGGACGTGTCTACGTTATTACTTGGACCAAAAAGGGTAGGTCACAGATCCTTCCCAGCCTCAGAGAATGTACTGCAATTAGGCTAGCCAAAGGAAATAAGGCAGCTTTCTATTTCAAAACCAAGTTCTATTTTATTAACACAACACTGCTCAAGGGCTATATCATTCTACTGCAAAAGCAAATGAATATTATTGAAAAGTTTTTTTTTTAATTATTAACAAGCAGAGGAAGCCCATCTCAAACATATATTATGACATAACTTGGAAAAAATATTAAAAATTTTTTAAACTTTTGCACCCCCACCCCCCAGAAGAAAAACACAGGATCTCCCTAAGAGGGGTTCCCAAAGAAACTAAAGATGCCTCTTCTGTTCACTATTTTGTCTTGAAATGACCTTCCAAATAAGGTGTTAGATAACCTCCTTCCACAGACGATAGTGATCTAACCTTGATGCAAATAAACCATAGAACAAAATTTAATCAGTATATCACTATGAAAAAGCCTTTGTCCATCCCCATGGAGCTTCTAATGACTGTTTTGGCAGTTCTGGCGGGTAGTTATGCTTCCTAGCTCATCTATATCTCATACTGGTTGAGCAAGCTAATGGAAGTGCTGTTAGTGGAATCCAATATTAATGCTCTCTATCGTGCAAACCTGGATGCAACTGAATATATTATACAATTAGAGGTGGTATCTAATTCCATAGGTATTAGATACTGTACTCGAAATTAATATTTTAATGAGGAAAGTGAAATAAGACGACGAGCCAGGTAAGGGATGCATGCATTGTGGCCCAGCTAAGCCTCTTGTGGCAAGAAGGCTGGATCCTGGCGCGAACGGCACAGACACGGGGATTGTGACAAAAATCCGTATGCAAGCTTTAGATGCTGAGTGACACATACTGATGCACAGAGTCAAAGATGTCATCCTCACATAAGCGCCCCTGGCTGTAAAGCTTGAGAGAGAAGGAAGGAGGCGAAAATGGAGGCGGGGGGAGTTGCAGCGAGACCTCCAGAAAATAAACAGGGTGTACAGTTTCAAAGGCTGCAGACACAGACATTTCATTGTTCAAGCCAATTATCAGTGGAAAATAATAACAACAGATGGATTCAGAGTCACTGACTTTTCATATGCACTTCATCTCAGCGGAACAGATGATGAAACGCGAGAGCTATCTCAAAAAGGCAAAACATCTTTCAGTAAAAGAACTCTACAGTCCAGATGGGGACCTTCTAAGGCTGCTGATTATCTTCTTATAATGTTGTAAGATAGACTTACTAAAACATTTCAGGAACTGATCAGATATGATGCGTACAATGGCCTCATTATTGGGAGGAGTTGCTTCAGACTTGTGACTAAAGCGGGCAGAGATTTCAATAAGGTTAGGACTGTGAGTTTCCTGTTTTCTCATCAGGGGCTGCAGGTTCCAACTAAAACTGGAAATCTGTGCACAACAGAGAATAAACCGGCACCCAAGGAGCTTGTGCTTGTGCTCTTCTCTCATTCAAGCGAAGAAAAAAGAGATAATAAACCGGGACTGCGAAAAGGGCATTAAATTATTCTGAACCATTCTATCACAACGGGGCGGGCGGCTCCAAAGCAACTCCTTATTAAAAGCATTCAGTGACGGGGCGCCCGGGTGGCTCAGTCGGTTGAGCGTCTGCCTTTGGCTGAGGTCATGACCCCAAGGTCCTGGGATTGAGCCCTGTTCAGTGGGGAGCCTGCTTCTGCCTGCCATTCTGCCTGCTTGTGAGCTCTCTCTCTCTCTCTCTCTCTATATATATATATATGTGTGTGTGTGTGTGTGTGTGTCAAAAAAATAAATAAAATTGTAAAAAAATTCCTTCTTAAAAAAAGCATTAGTGATAAAGTATCATCGCTTACAGGCAGTTAGAACATCTTAACTATCCCTTGCCATCAGTGATCGCAAAATGTAATTTGCTTTTAGTAGGAAATAAATACACATTTCAACGGTGGTATGATGAACAGTTGTACTAAATGCCACCCAAACACCCAGGTTAAAGCCGCGGACTTATCCCAAAGCATTCTCACTTCACTTAAAGTCAGTCTGGCTGAAAAGACACAGCAGGTAAACCACAACCCGAGAAGCTGCTATAAAAGTAATAGAAAAAGTTAAAATTTCTAATCAGGTAAGACTCATCACTACTGAAGAAACGGCATATCTGTTTTGTCTCCATCCGCCCATTCATCGTTAATTCCACATTTATAATTCTGCAAAAATCTTTCTCTGAATCGACATGTCATTTGAAATCAGCGTGCTATAGAGAAAAAGAAAAGCTGCTCCTCCCACTGTTTACTAACACACTTATCATTTAAAAAATATTTTTATGAGCACACTGTTGACTTCACAAGTCTAGAATGTAAGTTAAAAAAAATTTTTTTTAAGAGCAAGGCTTTTCTTTCAAAGTACTCTGACAAAAAAGTAAATTCATAGCAGAACATACAAGCACGAAGAAAATATCGCCAAGGGCAAAATTCTGCAACTGCTTTAAGAAGCAAACAAGAACACAAAAGATGTGTAATACAACCATCTGGCTCTCCTCGTACTATATCAATGCCTCAACTTTATCCCCCACCCCCTTAGCCAGCCCACACCAATGCCACAAAACCAAATGGCTTCACTTATGTTTCCTGCACGGCAAATTTACACAATGCACTGAGAACGCAAAAGTTGATTTTCACACATAAACTAGCATCTTGAAATTTTCCCCCACTTCAACTATTTCGTTGAAACTCACTATGATGAAGATGTCCCCACAGGTAAAAAAAAATATGCTTAGGCTCAAGAGAAGCCCCCTTGCAAGCTTTCATCTCTACCCTCTTGTGTTTTCTATTATAATCAGATACTAGATGAGGATATCTGAAAGATGAATTCTGAAATTATTCCCAGTAAACCTTTACTCTTTTTTGTTCTTTTGGCTCTAAATGGTGGGTTGTTTCCCTTATTATTTGAAAGAACCTCACTCATTTTTTTATCACCACCCTTGGAAGTCAGCATGCTGACTAAAAATCATCCTCATCTGGCTCATTCTGCAAACATCAACTGAGCAACTATTGTGGGGTCAGAAGTCTGCTGGACTACAGATGACCAAAACCATTATTTTCCCAAAGAAGAGCAGAGCCTGCCTAGTACATGAAACCAGAAACTTTGGTATATCTATCTATCTATCTATCTATCTATCTATAGATAGATAAATCCTCTACACATAGGTAGGCTAAAGCATTTTATTTATTTATGTACTCATTCGGAAGGTGGATATTTGAAAAGTTAAGGCACACTGCTTTCAAAGGTGGGAACTAAGACTTTTAATGGAAATCTCTGGGGAAAATCAACATAGGCCATCATAAATGGGTCACACAAAGGGGCAACAATCAAAAAGTAGTAACTGGGAAAGAGAGGTTCTCGTGGGCCAACTCTTGGCTTTTCTGCAGGGCATGTTGGAGGCAGGTGGTCCGTATCAGGCAAGCACTCTTGGTTGGAATCAAGACGTGCACGTGGGGGGCCACGTCTGGTTTATTTCTGTTCTCTTGCTGACGTTGGTTTGTACCTCCCCTGCCTCCCTCTCCATGCTCCAGGATGAGAAAGCTGAGCCTAGTTTCTCAGGGAGCTGATTTTCGATTCCCTTCTGGGTGTTTCTGCCCCAGACCACAGAGGCTCCTGGTCTGGACAGCAGTGGTAATCTTAGGACACACACAGCGGATCTAGCCACCGGGCAAGGGATTCCACTAATTGTTTAAGCCTGCTCTAGGGTCTGGCCACCAGTTGGCAGACGCAGCTCATGGCTGTCTACCAGACCTAGGTTAACACAGCTGGAGCCAGATGACAAGCTCTCAAAGAGAGTCTTCCCATGGCCACATCTGGCTCCTGGCGGCTCCGGTCTGCAGCTAAACAGATTTCGTTTGGTTTTTCTGGGAAAGTTTCGGCAATGGATAAAACCAGTCATGTTAATCTTGACCGTGGACACTTCAGTGTCGGGCAAACTATCAGAACATAAACTCCATGAAGGCAAGCACTTCATCTGTCCTGCACGCTGTATGTCAGTACTGGACAGTGGCTGCATCCAGGGGGCGGTCAATAAATGCATATGGAATGAATGACACTAACCAGTATGGTGATCTCATTCCAGCTCCTCTATTCCTATTGTTTAAGCACCACGGCTCATACCTGGGTATATACAGAAGGGACCACCCCTCCCCCGCACAGCAGTGGCTCCCTAGTTAAATATTGTGGGCCCCGTTGTGGGCAGGCTGACCCATGGAGAAAGACACATGAGAATGAACGCACTCACATAATCCGAGGAGGGGGAACCTCTTGAACCTCTTCAAGAACCCTGAAAATAACAGCCTCCTGTCTTATACCCATGTCCCCGCTTTACTGGGCCGTAGACTACACAACTTGGCAGCTGTGAGCGCACAGTGCTTGCAAGTGACTCGAAAGAAGAGTCTTAACTTTTGACCACCAGAAAAATGCCAGAGAATGAGGCAACGTTTCCTGGCACCTTTTCATCCCATTTCCCTTCCCATGCCTCTCTTGCTGAATTCTCTGACATTGGCAGATCCCAGTTCCCTTTTCCACTCAACTCCGACCCATCGCTCGGCTTTTCCACACCTCGTCACCTCTCCGGGTCCCAATGGAAACACACTGGCAAGCGCCAATGTGATTTAGAGCCAGGTGGGACCTGCCCTCCTGGCTCCTTAGCTAGGAGGGTTTCTCTGTACCAAGAGGATGCTATGTTAATAATGCTGATGCTGGGCGGGGGGGGGGGGGGGGGGGGGGGGGCTTTAATCCTTAGGACAATAAAGTTCCACTGAATGCCCTCCCAGAACTTGACAGAGGACCAGGGACGTTTGGCAGAAGCCTGGCATGGCTGTTCACATATGATGCTGCTTCCCCAATACAGCAAGTTAACGTTCCTAAAACAAGAATGGCTGAAACGGGCAGATGACTTTGACAAGCTCAGCATATGGTCTTCAATGAAGCAAAGCTACTCAGAAGTGCACTAGATGAAGCTTTTGCCTGAACCCCCTCCCTTTTCCGTAGTGTAAAGCAGCAGGGGTAGGGGTGGTTGGGGGGAGTCCTTTCAGCCAAGTGTTTAAGTTTCTGAGAGCGGCATTGTGTCCACTCCGGAGAACTGGGGCTTCCAGTTCCCCTCGGAAGGAGCCGCGTACTCCTAAGGGGTGAGCCAGGAAGACCCACCCTTAAAAACCCCTCTCATCCTTTGTCCCTACTTTCTGGAATTACTTTAAAAATGGGAGAACGGCGTTCCAGAACTCCACGATCACAGTGAAAATGTAAGATAATCAAGGGAGAAGCGGGACAACAGGATGAGGATGCTTGATGCCTACTCCTTCCCTGGGAACAGGCCAGAAGGTAAAAAAAAAAAAAAAAAAAAAAAACAAACCACCAAAAGAAACAGAAAAAATAAATAAAAAAAATTTTTTTTTTTAAAATTAGGGGAAAATGTCAGGGGAGGAAGAGAGGGCAGCAAGGCTGACCATGAATATCTTTATTTCTTAATGCTTCCTTGGGTTACCTCAATTAATACTAAATACTATATAATATCCAACTGCACAGTCTAGTCCAACCTGGCTAGCTCAGTTCTCAGGAGTGAACTCAGCTCTGCTGCTTACCGGTCTCGTGATCTTAGGCAAGTTACTCAAGTTCTCTGTCCCTCAGTGTCCTCCTCCATAAAACGGGCTTAATTCTAGTGCATAATGTGCTTTTGAGGAAGAAATGTATTAATGGGAAAAGTGCTTACACAAGTGACTGGCACACAGTGAGGGCCACAAGAAAGGATAGCCACTGTTTTCACAGGCAGGGATAATACAACTTATGTAAATCTCAAACTTCCTACGCCTCATTTCTGCCATCTCTACAAGCTGTTAATACGATCTTGTGATCTGCCACGCTCAAAGGTAGAGAAAAGGAGAGAATGTGTATTGGATTTGAAACTCCTTAAAAACACAGTGCTCAAATAAAATCAAAGGACTGATTTTTTCCCCTCCATGCTGGGTGGAGAATCCTAGAGGTAAGACTGGAGTTTTCACCTCCTTCAGTAGAGGGTCGGTTCTTAGGTAGGAAAGAGCCCTAACCTAAGCTCAGAGTCAACCTGCTTATCCCACCAATGACCAAAAAGAAATTGAGAGGGGGCTGTATGGAACGCTCAAAGAAGGCAGGAGGAGAAACCGGCCGGGAAGCAAAAGGTATTGAAACACATTTTCTTGTACTTTTCAAGTCTGTGCATATAGATTCTGTTACTGATTTAGGATCTTAAACAGTTTGTTTATTTTTTAAATGCCTTTCAGCTCACCTTTAATAACATGTTTCTTTGACTTGGCTGAACTATGCCTCAGAAGAATTACAAGCGGGAATATGGCTGGGTGAAAGGTTCAGTGAACTAATCCACACCTGGTCCATGTGAAAAAAAGGGGGGGGGGCTCATATTTTCCATATAGAAACAAGTCTCTTTATATGAACCAGGCTTCTATTTAATCGGTAAGGCGCTTTCCACATCGTACAATCTTTCATGAGCTTCTTCAGTGGGGTGGGGAAAAGGCCACAGAACCACCACCCAGTCATACTGTGGAAATTTATCAGTGACAGTGGGGGCGGGGGGAAGAGGAGGAGAGAGTGGAAGAAAGAAAACCATAATCCCGTCAGAATAGGAAGTAGATTTATTTTACCAGAAATTCCTCAGCCAAGTTTTACCAATGATAAAAGAGGGTGACCTCAAAACGGACATTCAGTGAGACATATGTATGTCTTTGTGACCAAAAATCCATTTTCTCTCACCCCATCTGTGTGACCCAGACTTTGAGGTGGAAAGAATAAGGTTTTGTTTTTTTTTTTTAAGATTGTATTTATTTATTTGACAGACAGAGATCACAAGTAGGCAGAGAGACAGACAGAGAGAGAAGAGGAAGCAGGCTCCCCGCTGAGCAGAGAGCCCAACGTGGGACTCGATCCCAGGACCCTGGGATCATGACCTGAGCTGAAGACAGAGGCTTTAACCCACTGAGCCACCCAGGTGCCCCAAGAATAAGGTTTGTTTTTTTTTTTTAAGAATTTTTTTTTTAAGATTTTATTTATTTATCAGAGAGAGAGAGGGGGAGAGAGCGAGCACAGGCAGACAGAATGACAGGCAGAGGCAGAGGGAGAAGCAGGCTCCCCACCGAGCAAGGAGCCTGATGTGGGACTCGATCCCAGCACGCTGGGATCATGACCTGAGCCGAAGGCAGCTGCTTAACCAACTGAGCCACCCAGGCGTCCCAAGAATAAGGTTTTGAGGGTGAAAAAAATCTCAGGTGAGAGAGAACCAACACATTTCAGAGCGGAAAGTTACCTATGAGGGGGTCTAGTCAAGCCCCGTCCTCCTGGGGAGCAGACTCAGGGCGTGACTGAGGCCACACAGGTGGTGCAGAAGGAGCAGGGACGGGAGCCTCCGACTCCCCACAAACATGGAAAAGCAACAGCGAGAGAATGTGGTCACTGGAAACACCCATCAGGCCAAAAGGACATTTCGGAGCAGGGTCCTGGGACCCGTCTCCCAAAGAGACGTAGAAGAGGGTGGAGGGCGTCACAAATGTCCCATAAATGCTGCCAGCCCACTGAATCTGAAGCTAGAATCCAAATGAGCTAGCTTTCTTCTATGAAGTCATTCACTACAAGGCTCCAACATCTTGTTTTTTCTTCAGTTTTATCCCTGAGGAAATTTATTTTCATCGTCTTTGGTTTGAAATAAGTGGGAAAAAAAAAAAAAAAGATTATTTCTACACCCCAGTGAAGAGGGAGCAAAGGGAAAGGGAAAGGACATGCCACCAGGAGGCAAGAGAGTGTGTTTCTTCTACTCCTGGATCTACTAGCAACTCACCAGGAATTTGGAAAGTCCCTCTGCGTCTCCAGACCTCAGTCTCCTTGCTGAGAGAGGAACAGTACTCAGGGATAATGACCAACCATGACACCAACACCGTGGTCGCCTCAACGAGCGGTTAAAATACTGAAATACTGGTGTACGGGCTAGAAAGCAGCCTTTATCCCCAAGCCCTCGGCCATGACTATGCTCCCCAGGATCTTCCAGAGACAGACTTCCATAGTGCCCTGCTCTAAGCTAGGCTTACCGTCCCTCCCAGAAGACCACTACCCCTGCTCCATCTGATGACTTCTTGAATCGTTGTGCCCGATGTCCTGAGACCTCTTCCAAGGCTGAGATGCAAGGACTCCCAGGGCCAGCCTATACCTGAAGGAAGCTACAACCTGGGGTCCAGCACCAGACAGAAGGGCCGAGACAAGCTCAACAGTGGACCCATGAGAGACCCACCTTTCCTACCACGTGACTTCCCTCACTTGGGGCACCCGGATGTGGGCCTGGCGTCATGAGGCAAAGCAGTAGAATCGTAAGGCAAATTCTTAAGGCTAAATTGGTTTTCAAAAGCTGGAAAGAAATATATCACTGTGAAACTACACTCCGAATGAAATCCTGAGCTCTGAGGGAAATTACCAACACATGTAATCAAATTATATTTACCATGGAAATTTCTAATAGTTCATACTTTCTACTCTGCTTTTACAACTCTTTAGGAAAAGGAGTATTTCTCTATCCAACCTTCCAAATTTCCACAGCAGAGCTGAGGCAGTATGCATGCTGAAATACATAAGGGAAAAAAAAAAATTCCCATTATTGTTTCCTTCAACCCTCTGTACCTTCCATGCCACCATTACTCACAAGTCACTCAAACATTTTGCTGGCTGACATGACGCATACAGTTACTTGATCAGGTGTGGGGTACCACATGGTATGAATAAATACTTATCCACAACCGCATATTAAATGGGAATTCGCAAAGGCGAGCTCCGGAGACAAAGACGTTTCTATATAGAAATATTAACTAAGAATTTAAGTAAATGGCCCCACTGGAAAAAAAAAAAAAAAAAGTTCTGAGGTAGCAATATAAACTATATTTAATAGCAACAAAAAATATTTTCCTTTTGGGAAAGCAATTTGGACTTCTAAAAGTTACTGCCTTTCACGTGACTTTGGTACAGTATGGCTGAATTCTCTCATTTCCTAAAACACAGATGCTAGGCCCCAAAATTCTACTTTGCGAGAGTTAATTTTTTTTTTTTTTTAAACTCATCCTCTCCCAAATACAATACAATAAATAAGAAACAGTTTTGGTACCTTCCTCCCCGCCCCATTGTTATTTTCTTCAGCGCATGAGTATCACACGTCCCAAAGAACATATGTTCCCAAGGAAGAAAAAAAAAAAAAAAAAACAGGATCTAGAACTAATACACAATGAAAAATAAATTTAAAGCAGCCTTCTGGTCTGACATAAGAATATAAAAATGATATGAGCAAGAACAGCTTAGTTTACATACTTTTCAGTCACAGCTGCTGCTCTGAAACCACAATACCTTTAAAATGACATTTTAAGGAAACAGATACGGCAAGGCTTTAGCCATAGCTAGACGCAGCTAACACCGAATTAACAGGGCTTCTCTCTGTATGCCCGTACCTTATGTAACCCCAAGCAATGCCACAGTTAAAGAGAGAAGAGTGATTCAGTTCTAAATAATACAGTGATAAACACAGTGAAGTTACAAATAATTCTCCCCAGCAAGACATTTTTTTTCTTTTTTCTTTTCCCTTTAAAACACCAGACTCAGATTATCAAAACAGAGTTTTGAGGGGAGAAAGAACAAATCCCTTCTTCTTGGTTAATATTTAATTGGGTGCTAAAGATTTCTTGGAGAGACCTCTGCACCCCCTGTGACAAGAGCAGAGGAGGCTCCTCCTATCTCTGCAACAGATGCAGGCTCTTCCCTGAATAAACGAAAATAACATACAATTAAATCAGACTATTCAATTAATAAATTACTTCGGTGGACCTTGCAGGCCAAGGCCTATTTAATTACATAATTTAAAAAATATTTGCACATTGCAATCACTGAAATTGGCTTTGAGGTTTCATAATACACACTTAACACATGAGTTAGAGAACAAATTTATTTAATAAATGCAGGCCTAAGTGCTGGAAGGCCATACCACTCAAACTGCAAAATCACTTAGCACATCCTCAGAAAAAGCAAATAAACTTTTCCACTATTTAGACGTAGGCTGCTGCTGAATGTCAGGAGAAGCTGGCCGATTTTCTGCATTTTCTCTGTCATGTGTTGCCTGTAAATCTGACCATTTCGAGAGGTCATTAGAATAGAGCTAATGGGCAAAATGGTTCCAGTTAAAGATAAATTAAAGATAAACTAAGGTGGAAGATGTCAAGAACCCAGTAGTAAAAACCTCTTTAGACTAAAACAAAGAGAAGTCGTTTTACCTTCCCATTTTTCACTCCTTACAAGTCCAAAATCCCCCATAAATTAACATGGTTACTGAATGTAGAGATGTGTTCCATTAGAAAAGCACACACAAATTTAGGGGTGAGGAGGACATTCATAAAAAGGATAGAATTAGATGGTATCCACAAAAAAGGCAGAAACCTTTCAAAGTGACTCTTTTTCTTATGGGTGGATCGGGGGCCTGGATACTGCCATTAAGTGAATTTTCTAGAAAACCGTTTGACCCCTTTAGCACCACAACTTGTTCTGCCCTCATGTTTTCGATGGAAACCTTTGTCAAACACATAAACTCCCAATAATCACTGCAAGCTTCTTACCCACGAGAGCCCTGAGCTTTTCGAGCTGTGTGGGGCTAACTCCTAACACCCAAAGCCACCCGACCCCCTTGACAAACTTGTTACTTGTGTGGGGGTGAGGGGTGGGGGTCTTCTCCTTATGGATGTCTATCACGTACGATCCGGCCTGCTGTGCTTCCATGTGCCTGCTCTGCTTACCTCCAAAAAGCCTCTGACTTGCTGCTAACTAACCACTAGTGAGAGAGTTATCTAAAGTTGTGTGATTTAAAATTTCTGAGTAAGGTTTAAGCCAAAGATTCTAGTGAGGCCTTGAAATCTCCATTATCAAACAGATCAAGCAACTTCTTCTCTTAGTCCCTCGTCCCCTTCTCCACAAACTTCTGGAAAGAGCCATCCACTCTTCTGGTCTCCATTTATTCACCTCCCACATCTCCCTCCGTTCATACTGAGGCACTGAAACCTGTCACCAGGGTTGTTCAGTGTTGAGTCTTTTCTGATCTGGTCTGTTGGCTCCATTCGGCAGGGCAGACCCTCTCCTCTTCTCCATACCTCCCATGTGAAGAGTCTCCCTCGTGACTCTGTTCCTCCATTATCCACCAACTTCTTCAGCACCCTCTTTTCCTCCGAGGACATCTCCTGCATTGTCCTTCAGGGAACATCACCACCATTCATCCAGCAAATAAGGCCAAAGACTCCAGAGGCAGCACTGAGGCCTCCATCACTCCACCACACTAATAGCCACAGCCCTCCCATTTTCTTGTCTTCATCCCAAAAGAGACTCATGAGCCCACATAAGAGAGCTTCCCATAGGTCCCTGCCATTGCCACCTCAAAGCTCCCTCCCGGCCTCTGCACTTGCTCTCCCCAAACCTCCCCAGAGGGAAGACTAAGTCATCTTGAAAAATACAAGTGGCAAAGTTTATTCAGTTCCTGGATGGCTTTTCTCAACACATCTTCAGATTTTTGCTACTGGGATACATCCCCAAGTTGATACGGCTGCTTCGTGTTGCCTACACCCCAGGTGCATACGCCACCCCTACTCAATAAGCTCTTAGCTTCCAAGGCCCAGAAAGCTAAGTTGAAGTGTCCAAAGGTATCAGAGAATCCTTCTTGATGTTGGCTGCTGCCTGGCCTTCTGGCCGCACCTCTGGCTGCTGCCCGGCTTCCGTTCAACCACCAACAAACACCAGTGCGTGCCCTGGACTCTCTCATCCCCAAGCCTACTACCTCCCTCTGCCCCTTCTCTCCTAGGCACTTCTCACCCACCCCACATAACTCAGGTATAAATGCCACTTCCTCTAAGAAGAAACAAATCTCTCTTTAGATGTACACCTCTGTAATTTGTTCCATGTACACACAATGCTTGTCCTAATATAGCAATGATTCCATTTTATTACATTGCTCTGTCTAACCAGTAGTTTCTCCCGGGGACCTGTACACCCATTCTATTAAAGCCACTTAATATATCTCTTTTCTTCCTCCTCCCTTCCTCATTTATTTTTTGGGGTGAGATAGAAATGATACACCATATTATATTAGATTCAGATGTACAACTAATAGATCTTCCTGAATGAATAAAGTTATTGAATTCTAGTAAACAAAATTAATGACAACAGCTCTTTGGTTCCTTCATGAAATCAACTCTTCCCAGTCTTTGTTCCTGCCCCCAATAAAACCATTGGGTAAGGCAAGGTCAAGCAGATTGCATCTGCACAGTATTTGTTCACAACTGTGAAGATGTTAAGAAAGGTTAGCATGGCGGTTATTTATGTGAATGAGTGGGATATAATTCGAACAAAAAGAAAATTTTACGTTCCCTCAAAGTAAAATCACCTTATTGTTGATAACACAGTGAAAAGGAAATAGAATGAGCAAGGAAGCTATAAGGATTTAATCAAATAGACTTCTTATAAGTAAGAATTGAGATTCACTACCCACCAAAAATGCAATTACCCTCCCCCCACTAACAGAGCTTTAATTTAGACACCGCACAAAAAAAGCTTTCAGGTTATAAGACAATTTTTACATTAAGGTCTGAGATGAACCTTAATGCCATTCCCTCTCCCGGACCTGTGGTCTGCTAAACTTCAGCTTTAATAATAGGATCATACATCCCATCTCCAGAAACTCTAACTTTGCAGTCTTCAAAACTGCATACGAGAAAGAACTGTCATTGGTCAAACTCATGACCTCTGGTCTTGGGCAGATTTAGTAATAGTATAAAAACAAGAAACCTGGTAACAGCCAACAACAGCCCCAGACTCAAGAAATGACAACACCTACGTGGCCAAAGGATAAAAGCCAACCTGTGAAATGTGAAAAGACCAGATGGGCTATAAGCAACAAGCGAGGCCACAGAACATGGTCTCTGGGGTTCATATTTTCAGAAACCCAGAACTAGAAGTAACAGAAGAAACGTGCTGTTTATAATGCAACTACAAATAAACAGAAGACATATCAGATTTATTTTTTGTAAATATGGCTGAGCAGAGTCATTTAACTACTCTGATCCTCTATTTCTTCACCTGTGAAACCGAGTAACGAGACCTGGATTGATAGTCAATTGAGATTTCATGTGTTACGCTCATTGGAGGACTTTCATTTGTCTATTGAGTGTCTATAATGGTACGTGAGTCAGATCATGTGTTTTGATACAACTCCTACCTTCGTTCATTTGGTCATGAACAAACACAAGTGAACACCACTCCAGGCGACATGGAATGAAATGAAGAGTAAGATTTAGCCCCTGCCCTCAAGGAGGTCACAGTCAAATTCTGTGCTGTCCCCCAAAACAGCAGTCATTAGTCACAGGTGGATATTCCAATTAAAATTAAATGAAAGCTAAAAACACATGTTCTCAGCTGCACTAGTCACATTTCCACTGCTCAGGAGCCACATGTGGCTAACCAGCTCCACAGGGGAGCTAGCTACCATATCTGAAAGCGTAGAATGTCTTATCATTGCGCGAAGTTTTACTGAATAGCTCTAGTCTAGAGGGGCAAGACGGTCAAGTACGTAGCTAAATTTTAACAAACTGTGATAAATGATAATTTGGTAGCAGAAAGGATTTATAATGGAGCTGATCTTCTTCAAGGATAGGGAGTTTGTTTTTCTAGAGCAAAGAGGGAGAGCTAGATGGAGGAAACCACATGGGTAAAGGCACGGAATGATCAAGAAACATTCTGAGTTCCAGGAGGGGGTGTAAGCTACTCTTAGTGACTAGCATATGAATGCATGGGAAAGCAGTGGCCAGAGATAAGGCTGGAGGAATAGTTAGGATCCAACTCTGAAGGCCTCACAAGCCAAAGTGGGAATCAGGACTCAATTCACAAAACAGAGACACTGAAGCAGTGGAGTGACCCATGTGATGTGTTTTATAGAAAACCACCACGCAGGGGTTGTCAGCTCTGGAGATATACATGAGAATTCCTCTGGAAAGCTTCTGAAAATGCTGATGCCAGAGCCTTTACCCTAAGTAAATTAAATCCATTTCTGGGCATCAGGCCCAGACCTAAGTCTTAGAATCCCAAAGTGACTAAAGGGCAGTCAGGGTTGAAAACTAGTGGAGAGGACAAAGAACTGGGAGTGTGATTAAGCTAGCAAGAAGAAGTGTAAGAGTCTACTGCAATGGTCCTAACAAAAGGTGATGGTTCACCTAACAAAGGAACAGGGAGGATGAGAAGAAAATGCTGACATTTGTAGAAGTTTCTAACACAGAATATGGCCTAGAAACGAAGAACATGAGCAATCAGAGAAGAAAACACGGAACACAACACAACACCTTCCATTACATGGCAGTAATAGCCAAGATCAGCAAAACAGAAAACTGAGCAGGTTAGGGAGGGGAAGAATGACAATTAGCTCAGTTTTATGGGCACCGCCTGCTATATTCCTCAGAGCATCCAGTAGAAAGGTCCAGGGGTCCACAGGAAATAGTTACCAGGATTCTGCGAGAGAAACAGGCCAGACATTGGGGTACAGAGGATTTGTGAAGAGTGCGTACAGAATCTGTATAGAGTAAAATATATTCCTTTAAACATCAACCTGTCAAAACAATAGAAAAGATACATGTGCACTTTCAAAGTTCTGCTCTAACCCTCTACACCACAGCACACACTAGGGCCCATATCTGCCTGGCATCAGCAACAGGCCACTGGTATCCTGTCCCAACATTACCACCTACTAACTGTACAGTCTTGAACAAATCATTTGACTATCTGGGTCTCACCTTTAATTTCTAAACAGTTAAAGGAGCGTGCTGACCTAGACCTAGATGCTACCAAAAGGTCCCTCCAGTTTGATGAGTCTATGACATAATACATTCTGCAGATGAGAAATTATACATATCATTGATACACTAATCCTGTCATTTATATATGTACTCATTTACTTTAAATCACATTTACTTATATGCCAGAAATATTATATACTGAGATTGTATACATACACTTCAAAAATTAGTTTCAAAAGTTTTATATTTCTCTTTCATCTTAAAGTTAGCCATCAAAAAGTCACACTCAACATACTGTTTACTCCAGAATACCAATTCTGTTTTGTTTTCCCTTTTCAACTTTAAAGAGGTTGCAAACCAATGCCAACAGGAGCAGTGGGTCATGCTGATGAGTAAAGCAGGCCAGAGGAAAAGACAAATTTTAGGCCGCCCCCTTGGATACAGCAAGCAGCCCCCAACCAGCTCCAGGCCACAGCTAACATCTGAGAATGTGGGCCCCAGTTTTGTTGCACTTTTTCATAAGGCCCAGAGCTGCAGGGTTGTTTTAGGTGGAATCCCTTGATATTTAAATGCCGGCCACAGACACAGGTTAGTTTAAAACGTGCAGACCAAACACGACAGTCTGAATCCGCCCGACTGTGCTCTTCTACAAAGCAAGTCATTCTGCTGTGGCTTTTCAACCTGAAAGACCTAAAACACGTACCAGAACAAGAAGCTCTCTTAAGTTCCTGGGATGGTCCTGACAATGGGTTTGACCCTAAGCAAGTCTGACCAGCAGCACCAGTAAGGACCTGAAGCTCTCTTCACACTGAGTGCCTAATTAAAAAAAAAAAAAAAAAGAAAAGAAAAAAGAAGAAGAAGAAGAAAGAAAGAAAAAGAGAATGCCTACAAAATGCATTAATTCCTATAAAACATCTGTGTGGAGTCTGAATGGAGAGAAGAACACCGGATAAAGGAGTTCTTTCTGTCCTAAATATCAGGTGGACTTTAGCACTTAGAGAGAAAAATGTGATGATTTATATTCTACTGATAGCAGCCTCAGTGCACTCCTCAGTGCATTCTAGATAGAAAAATGCTTTACTTAGCAGCAACATCGCTCTATTTCTTGTGTTCAAACACGGGGGAGAAAAACCTTTCTCTTATCATTATACCTTGTTTGTTTGTTTGTTGTTTTTAATGAAGCAGTCTGACGTACATTAGCAGGGAGAGGCCAACTGTACAAGGAATATGCCATTACTCTCTTCTTCCAAAGCGTAATGAAATGTGATCTTCTACTACGAGATCACCTAAAAACCCATGCAGAGGGGAAGTGCTGCTAATAAGAGGGGTTTTTATTCAAGAGGACTGTGCCGTACATTGGACTCAATGGTGGGAAATCCACGGGAAAAGCATCACAAGAGACAAAGATGAAAAACAATGATCCAATAATAAGGCTCCCAATGATGCTTTAAAAAAACACCTGGTAGCAACTGAGTTTTGACTTCCTTCTGTGACGACTGTGATGGCAGAGTTGATGGGAGATCTAGCTCCCAACACAAAACCTGTAAGAGTCCTTCAAGAGAGAAGAGTATGTTTTCAAACCAAGTACAATTCAACAAAAGCATCCTCATAAACGTATCTGCCTTGAGAAAAGATTTCCTGTCATGCTCACTGGTTGTATGTCTTAGGTAGGTAAATATCAGGGTACGTTTCAAGCAAATCCCTAAACTCCACTAATAACTGGGAAGAGGAAGAAAACAAAGGATGCGGGAGTCGGAAGGATGACGCGTGCTAGGCTGTCTGTGACAGCAGGGTCTGGATGAACTCTAAATCTGGAGGGACCTGCAGGACGGAGTAAAAAGTGATGGTAGACCAAACCAAGAATAGCAGCAGTAGGAAGAGAAGCGATAGTGTGAAAGCAACACTTCCTGTGGACCAGGTACACTACTAGGCTGTCCTTTGTCCCATTTAACAGATGAGGAAACTAACGAATGGCACAGCACGGGTTTGAATTCTGCTGTCCGTGTTAGAATCCACCATCTCAACCACCATGCTATGCTGTCTCCCCAAATTGGAAACCAAAGCGCAGTATGGAACAAAAGCAGGTACAGACCAAACAAGAGGTGAGAAGAGAAAAGATGCCTTCAGAAATGCTCGTGAAGGGCTAACTCTGATGGGTCGATGCGGAGGAACAGATGAAAGGGAGGAGGTGACAGCCTTGCTATCACTCCAAAGACAGAAGTGACGCAGACTCACTGTACTGGAAAAGGTTTCCCAGCCACAACATAGAGGTCACTTGCTTTCTTCTCAGTTGGCCAGCTGCAACAGAATTGAACTGTGATTAAATATATACTCACAAACCATGAAATCTGATCAACAATCAACTTCTAGACAAAGTTATAAACAGAGCAAATGACCTGATAAAAAGGGTAGTTCAATTCTGTAAGTATGTACACACGGATGGTGTTTACTGATCATAACATGTGTCTGAATCTTAAAATACCTCTAATCTCTCACTCTTTTGCTAATTAGCTCTTTCCAAATCAAGTGCACATACATGTTTATTTTAGTGAGACACACACATGCCTTTCGAATCAGAGATCCGTCCCCCCAGGACATTCCCTCAACCTTCCACACAGGAAAGAAGGCCAACAAGTACCTCAGGTATGAATCTAGACCAACACCAGGAAGTCTGTTCATGAGCATCACAGACACTTGAAATTATTTTCACTGGTGCAACAGCTGTGTTCAAGATGCAGGATAAGCTGAAGAGAGCATGAGTGGCAACACCAAGGAGCCAAATACCTTCAAAACAGCCCCTGAGGCCCAGCTCTCATTTGGTACTATGAGAAAACACTGTTCCCTTTCAGTTAGAAACATGTCGATTCTGCCATCAAAATGTTATCACTCGCTCCTCATAGTACAGCTTTTTTATATGACGCCTGCTGGAGTACGTGAGGGCAGGAAAGAAGGACTCCAAGGAACAAGTTGTATGACTTTTCTGGGCTTACTTCCTGAAACGGCTCCGCCCATCTGGCAGAATTCTAGCCGAGACTTCCCTTCAGTGCATTCTGCCAAAATGACAGTGAGGTTGTACAAGGAGGAAACACATAACCCTGCCTTACTCTTAATTATGGCATCTACCATACTGACCAGAAGACCCTGACAGATTTGGGATGCTTACACTGATCCGTTCAGATCTCAGTACTGAGGTTGATTGGACTCCTTAGACCTGAACAACCAGCCTGAGGCTGTCTGATAAGGCGGAATATGACCTCACCAACCCACTTGGCTGCAATGGTTTAGACAGCTGGAACGATGACCCAGCTAAACACTGAGCTCTTGGTTCACAAAGTCTAGACCTATTAAATGTCAAAAACCAGGACTGCCCCACAGGATCAGAGATCAGGAACTACAAAAACAGTCAGAAACGATTAACAAAATGTTATAAGCACATACCTATCAACAAAGGATATTAAACAACATGCTGCTGAACAACCAAATGGGTCAAAAAAGTCAAAAGAAAAAGAATAATATACCTCCAGACAAATGAGAATGAAAATATAACATACCACAATTTATGGGATGCAGCAAAAGCAGTTCTAAGAGAGCAGTTCAGAGCAATAAATGCCTATCTCAAAAAAAAAAAAAAGAAAGAAAGAAAAAAGAAAAGAAAGAAAGAAAAAGAAAAGTCTTACTTTAAAAAGTCTAAAACAGGCTAACTTTACACCTCAAGGAGCTACAGAAGACAACTGAGCCCAAAATTAGTAGAAGGGAGGAAACAACAAAGATTAAAGCAGAATAAAAAAAATAGAAAATTTAAAACAATAGAAAAAAAATAAATGAAATTAGGAGTTGATTCCTTGAAAAGAAAAACAAATTTGGCCAACCTTTAGATAGAATCATCAAGATAAAAAGACAACCCAAAATCAGAAATGAAAGAAGAGATGCTATAAGTGACAGAAACCCCAAAAGAGCATAAAAGACTACTGTGGAAAAGTGGAAGCCAACAAACTGGACAACCTAGAAGAAACGGATAAATTCCTAGAAGCACACAAGCTACCTAGACTGAAACTTGATGAAATACAAAATCTGAATAGACCGTTTACTAGTAAGGAGATTGAATCAATCATCAAAACACCTCTCAACCAAAAACCTGACAGGTTCACTGGTGAATTCAACCAAACATTCAAAGACTTAATACCAATTCTTCTAAAACTCTTCCAAAAAATACAAGAGAAAGGAACTCTTCCACACTTGTGTTACAAGGAGAATTACCCTGATACAAAAACCAGACAGGGATGCCAAAAGAAAAGAAGATTATTAGCCCAAATCCCTGATGAACACAGAGGTAAAAGTCTTCAATAAAACATAATCAAACTGCATTCAACAACACATTAAATGTAAACAACACACAGCATGATCAAGTGGGATTTATTCTAGGGATGCAAGGATGGTTCAACATGTGCAAATCAATCACTGTGATATACTACATTGACAAAATGAAAGATAAAACAACATATGATCATCACAATAGAGGCAGAGAGAGCATCTGAAAAAATTCAACATCTATTTACAATAAAAATTCTTTAAAAAACAGGCAGAGAAGGGAATAGATTCAACATAATAAAAGCCATATATGGAAAGTCCACAGCTGATATCATATTCAATGGTGAAAAACTGAAAGCTTCTATTCTATGATCAGAAACAGGACAAAAAATTACCATGGCTCACTCCTGCCATGATAATTCAACATAGTATTGGAAGTCCTGACCAGAGCAATTAGGTAAGAAAAAGCAATAAAAGGAAGAAAAGGAAGGAGTATACAAATTAGAAAGGAAGAAGGAAAACTCAGTATTTGCAGATAACATGATATTATATAGAGAAAATGCTAAAGACCCCAGCAAAAAAAGTTAGACCTAAGAAACAAATTAAGTAAAGCTGTAGGATTCAAAGCCAATACACAAAAATATGTTGTGTTTCTATACACTAATGGCAAACTCCCAGAAAGAGAAATCAAGATAGCAATCCCATTTATAATTATACTGAACAAAAAATAAGAATAAAGTTATCCAAGGAAGTGGCAAACTCATATATTAAAAACTATAAGACATTAAGCAAGAAGTTGAAGGAAAGAAGGAATACACAAATAATTGGAAAAATACTCCACTCTCATGGATTAGAAGAATTAATATTGTTAAGATGTCCGTACTACCCAAAGCAATATAAATATTCAAAAATTGTAAAATTTGTATGGAACCTTCAAGGCCCTAAATAACCAAAGCAATCCTGAATTAGAAAAACAAAGCTGGAGACAGAATGCTCCCTGATTTCAAACTACATTACAAAGTTAAAGTAATTAAAATTAAAACAGCATGGTATTAAAAGAAATGATCAAACAAACAAAAAGCAGAAATACAGAGAATGAACCCATAAATACAGAGAATGAATAGACATTTTTCCAAAGAAGATACACAGATATACATAAGAAGATGCTCTATATCATTAATCATCAGGGAAATGCAAATCAAACTATAAGGAGATATTACCTCATATCTGTTACAATAATAACTATAAAAAAGATTAGAATTAATGAGTGTTATTAAGGGCATGGAGAAAAAGGGAACTCTTGTGCACTGCTAATGGGGATGTATATTGGTGTAGCTGCTACAGAAAGCAGTAGGGAAGTTTCTTCATAAATTAAACACAAACCTGCCATATCATCCAGTAATTCTACTGCTGGCTATTTATCTAAAGAAAAATAAAATGAATGAATAAAATGAATATATATTCATTCAAATTAGTATAAATATAATATATATAAATTTTATTAAAAATTATCATGGCTCATATATATGTGTGGGTGTGTGGGTGTGTGGGTACGCACGCGTGCACGTTCCTAAGTTCATTTTGGCATATTTATAATACCTAAAAAATGGAAACAACTTAAGTGTCCATCAGTGGTTAAAAGGATAAAGAAATTGTGACACATATACACAATGGAATATTATTCAGCCATAACAAAGAATGAACTCTTGTCATTGGCAACAACATGAATGGACCTCAAGGGCATTATATGAAGCAAAGTAAGTCAGAGAAAGAGAAATACCATATGATCTCTCTTTAGAAAGAATTTAAGAATAGATAAATTTTAGACACACACACAGTTAACCCTTGAACAATACTGGTACTGAGGATGTTAATGCCCCACACCCTCAGAAACATACACACTGCTTCTTGCTTACAAAAAACCAAACTACTACTAGCCCACTGTTGACTGAAGCTTACTGATAACAAAAATTATTGACCGACATGTATTTTATATATGTACTGAAAACTGTATTCTTACAGTAAAGTAAGCTAGAGAAAAGAAAATGGTATTTTATTAAGATAATCATAAGAAAGAGAAGATGCATTTATAGTACTGTATTTTTTTTAAAGGTTTATTTGTCTGACAGTGAGAGAGAGAAAGGAATAATGTGAGTGGCAGAGGAGCAGTGGGGGATAGACAGAATCCCAAGCAGACGTGCCAGTGAGCAAGGGCCCTGACGCAGGGCTGGATCCCATAAGCCTGAGATCATGACCTAAGCCAAAAACCAAGATGTGAATTTAGTTGACTGAGCCACCCACGTACTCCTTCCAGTACTGTATTAAAAAAAATAATAATAAAAATAAAATAAAATTACATACAAGCAGACCCACACAGTTCAAACCTAATGTGTAAAGTGTGTGTGTGTGTGTGTGTGTGTGTGTACACTAAGCTAATAGGTCCAGAGAACAGACTCTTGCTTGCCAGAGGTATGGGGTTGTGGGGTGGGAGAAATGGGTGAACCAGTGTTTTTAGTTTAAATAAACTGAACACAGTTTTAAAAATTAGAGAGAGAGGCAAAAGCATGGTTTGTGAATCTTTTCAATTGCCCACACAAAATCAACAAACTGAGAGCAAAACCAAAAATCCATGGCCAAATTTATAGCAAAATTAGGTGACTAGGTATTGCCTGAAACACAAAAGTACAAACAGTTAAGGAAACGCCAATGCTAACTACAAGTCCTGCAGATCAGCAACATCTGTGTGGAAAGGAGAAGGAAACAACAGGGCAACTGAAGGACTTGAGAAAGAGAACCCCCCAAATTGCAATAAAGTAGTAAATGGAAAGTATGATGAGCCAATTTAAAACAGCAGCAGAACCTTGGGAGGAATTTCACCCATTCTAGGAAGGAGTCAGTACACAGGACTTACATGAAGAGACTGTGAAACGTCCGGAGTAGTCCGGTACATACAACCACTTGAAATGGAGCTGGTGGGACTCCATTCTAGCACTGGACCTCATACTCAGGAAAAACTGCTGGAAATCAAATTAAAATTAAAAAGACAGAAAATCAAAAGGAAAGAAAGACAAAGTCCAGAAGTTGTAGGCAAAGGAGACAGAGTCAAGAAATTTTAGAAAGCAGGGCAGTAACCCCCTAGTAGAAACTAGACCAGAAGAGGGAGCTCCATGAAGTCAGACGAACTATCTAAATCAAGCCTGCCTAAGTAAAAATTTAGAAAAACCACTTACACATAGAAATGAGCAACAAGAACAACAATAACAACAACAAAAATTCTGAGCTCAAATGCTACACAAAGTTAAAAGAAAGAAAAAGGAAAAGAATAAAAATGAAAGCACATGCCAGAAAGACATGCCCTAGGGCAGATCAAAACTGTAACCTATTTTAAAATGAGCTAAAAGACATTGGGTATAGGATAAAAAGGCATGAAAAAATAACATAAATCAGAATTAGAAAAACTGAGAAATGAGGGAAGAAAGAATGAACCTGAAAAAAATCATTTTTAAAATGAGGCATACACCAGGACACAAGAACAAAGAAATATGATAAATAATGCTTTAAAACCTAAGAGAAAAAAGGAGAAAAATTCTAAAAATAAAAAAGAAATGAAGATAAAAAGAATTTAAATGATAGCATCAAAATGCTGAAGACAGGTAAAGAAGATCCAACATACAGAAAATAGGAATCCCTGAAAAGGAAATCAAAGGAAGTGATCTGTCCAAATACTTAAAACTATAATACAAAGAAACGTTCTTGACATTTAAAAAAATAAATAAATAAAATAAAATAAATCTGGGAATGTATGTCAAAGAGGACACTTGATACTAGAGCATTTTGACTCAAAATGACCAACACCAAAACACACTGTGTAAAATCATTGTACTTAAGACTTACACCAGGGGTGCCTGGATGGCCTAGTCAGTTAAGCATCAAACTCTTGATTTCGACTCAGGTCATGATCTCAGGGTCATGAGACGGAGCCCTTCCCCTCTTCCTCTCCCTCTGCCCCTCCACCTGCTCACACACACTCTGTCTCTCAAATAAATAAATAAATCCTACAACTCCCCCACCCCCCACCCAAGAAAAAGGTCTTGAGCCAGAGGAAAATAAAATAACACCATCAAGTTACTTTTAAAATGTGAACCAATAATTTTACACCCAGCAAAACTGCCTTTTAAGTGTAAAGGGTACAGTAAACTGTTATCAAAATTCAAGAATTCTGAGAATATAGACTTCATGAGCTCCTCCTATGGAATCTAATAGAAAATGAGCTTTAGACAAAATGATAGAGATATCAATGTAAAGACTAGTGTTGAGTAATGAATATACTTACCTGCAGAACAAAGATTAAAACTGGGTTAAAGGGAGCAAGTATAGTATAAATAGCTGTATGCTCTGAAAAGACAAGCAACAGAACACCATTAAAAAAAAAAAAATAGCACAGAAAGAAATTTGGAAGAGTATAGGGAAAATGTTTAACTCTTTTTGGTAATTATAATTAGAAGTGGTAGTATTAGTATTGTTGTTCTGAGACTAATACACATATGGTGGATAAATAAGCAAGTTAGTGATTATGCGATATTCTAATTCTACCCTCCCCTATATTCTTTTTTTTTAACTGAACTGTAATTGACATACAGTGTTATATTAGTTTCAGTTGTACAACGTATTGATTCAACAATTCTATAAATTACTCAATGCTCACCACCCCATATTCCTGAAAACCAGGAAGAAAGAATATAAGTATGTAACAGGTAAGAAGCTAATTAAAAGCCCTCCAATACTGAATATGAAACAGAAATATCAACATGAATGAGACCTAGACACAATAATCAAGATAAAATGACCAAATCAGGAACAATGAGTGTTAACACTAAAGAAAACTCTTGAAACACAAATCTCCACTAAAGAAAGTGTTCTTAGACAGATGGCTTATTTCAGTTCTCAGGCAAGAAATTTGCAAAGTAAATCTGCTACTGTCCTAGCAGTGAGCAAAGACGCTCCCAAAGACTAGTAGGATCTTCTCAGACAGATCAAGGAGTTAACGTAAAGAAGTGCCATGATCAAAGGTGGATACTCTTCAATAAAAAATAAGAAATGTAATGGATTGAAATTGACTAACATTTAAATTCATGGTTCAGAAAGATATTAAAGTTTACCAATGGCTTTCCGAGAGTAATGTGGAACCAATTCATTATTTTGAAAATTGGCAAACAGAAGCAAGTATTTATCCTGTATTTCCTATATGAAGAGATCCACTGGCTACCCGAAGAGTAGATAAGAGTAAAATTACAAACACACTGCAGCTAATAAACAGAATTAGAATATCACCATTTTGCAACTCCTAGTGAATTAATGGATCTGGGCAGTGAGCACTAATGGCTCTTACTATCACAAAAAGAAAGACAGTAAAATATTATTGTCCCTCCTGAGTGAAAGAACATAACACCACTTAGAGTCTCGCTAAAGGCATCAAATATAAGCCTCTGGATCCAGCCACCAATCTGAAGGAAATATAGAGGGCAGAGGAACACGTGAACTGAGGATGTAATCAGCAAAATCAGACTCTTAGAAACTCTACAGTTCAGATGACCAGGGTCCTCCCAAAGGTAGCGTGTGAAGAAAAGAACAGAGGAAAACTTGCAAACTGAGAAACTTAAAAGATGTATCAATTTATTTGTTTTTTAAATTAACATATGATGTATTATTTGCCCCAGTGGTACAGGTCTGTGAATCAGCAGGCTTACACACTTCACAGCAATCACCATAGCACATACCATGCCCAACATCCACAACCCAGCCACCCTATCCCTACCCACCAACTGCCCTCAGCTTATTTCATGAGATTAAGAGTCTCTTACGGTTTGTCTATCCTCCTGATCCCATTTTGTTTCATAGATATATCCATTTTTAAAAAAGGGAGAGGTAATACTAACCTATGGTGTCTAAGAATGCACCTGTAGGTAATAAAATAACAATAATAATAATTATTAAACAAAGGGAAGTGATTCCTAAATGTACCCGTTACTGGGGTGCCTGGCTCGCTCAGTCAGGAGACCATGCAACTCTTGATCTCAGGGTCTTGAGTTCAGGCCCCTTTTTTGGATGCGGACCCTACTCTAAAAAAAAAAGAAATTAATAAGAGTACTTGTTACTTTTGGAAGGGGCTATTAGTGGGATAAGGCACATGAAATGTCTGGGTGGCTGGCAAAGTTCCATGTCTTGACTTGGACGCATGTTACAAAAATACCTGCCTTAGAACAAGTGACCTATAAGTACATACATATGCATGAATGTTGTTCAATACAACGATCACTAGCCTCTTGTGCCTATTAGGCTGTAAATTAATTAGAACTAAATAAAATTTAGTTTCTCAGCCATCTTAGTCAACTTTCAGGAGCTCAGTAGACAGTGGCTACCTTTCAGGCAAGTGCAGAAATAGGACACATTGTACAGAACCAGCTGTGTGTATGTGTGTGTGTGTGTGTGTGTGTGCACGCACATGTGTTTGGGTGGATTTCTATAATTATATTTTCCTTTATAATAAAAATTTTAAAGTGCATGCCCTCAAAATACATTATCCAAGTGCATTTATTTGAATTTATCTCAAATACATGAATATTGGCTCATCTTTGATGCAATAGCAAAGGGCATACACCTTCCAGAAAAGAGATGAAGAACATGAAACCAATTTATGGTGTTATGTAGCAGGGACCCAACGAGTCCGATGGATCTGATTTAAAGTTACTGGAATGAGAAACTTTCACCTCAAGGACAAATGTTCTCGTGCCTAGAAAAGGTTAATAAGCTCTTCTTCACTATGGATTGATAACCGATCATTTCAATTATCATTAAACATTTATTAGACATTGGGAGCAGACAAGGCTATGGCAAACTAGGGCAGCAGAGTCCCTGCCAAACGGACACTCCACACAAGTCACTTCAGATACGTAACCCAATTACACAAAAGGGGGATGAGGGACGCGCTCCTTCTCCCCGAGCTGGAGATCCTTCGGTCAAACACATCATACCTTGGTGCTATTGCTGAGCTCACAGTGAAGATGAAGGAGGAAGCTCCTTTGAAGAGATTCGAAGGAGGGATATGAAAGCAAAAAATAAAAGGTTGGCCAATGGAGTCATAAAATGTTTTCAAGCGGAGCAAATGACTTAAGAGAAATGGAAGGCTAGACGTTCACACAGATCAAAGGGAGATCTACAAAATACGTTACATAACAGAGCGAGGGCCTGAGAAGAAACAATTTAGAGGTCAACACAGAGCCTCGCAGAGAAGCCAGGTACAAAAAAAGCAGGGTGTCCACTAATCCCCTCCTGTTGTTAGCGGGTCAAGGGTCGGGGCTATGGGAGAGGATAATTACAAAGGAGGCATTCGGAATAAACGGAAGAAGAGGGAGGAAAGAAACATCTTAACTACAAAGCACCCCTCCAACTAAGTCTTTAGTTATCTGGGGGAATATCAATATTTTCGTTAAAATCATGTAATGGATGCTAAAACATATTGAGGAAAAACACAAGACGAAGGAGCTTGCGACCCAGTGTAGTAAAAAGGGCACAGACGTTCATTCACTGTTAAAAGGTGTGGAAAATCTATAATTTCAAGTTACACTTTGGTTACCACAAAAGGTACCACACATTAAAAAGCAGGCCAGGGGCGCCTGGGTGGCTCAGTTGGTTAAAGCCTCTGCCTTCGGCTCAGGTCATGATCTCAGGGTCCTGGGACCGAGCCCTGCATCAGGGGTATCTGCTCCACTGGGAGCCTGCTTCCTCCTCTCTCTCTCTGCCTGCCTCTCTGCCTCCTTGTGATCTCTGTCAAATAAATAAATAAAATCTTAAAAAAAAAAAAAAAAGGCAGGCCAGTGTTGAGTCACGCTAAGAGAAGCTCATCTAGAAAATGATGCCAGAAGGGGTTATGGACACATGATCAGAAAGATTTTGGAAAACCAAAAATCAACAGGACCTACCTTTCCCCTCTTATTCCAGTCTGAGCCTTTCCATCTCAGAAAGTCCATCGTATGCTTGCGTGTGTCTGGACCTGATCCAAAGAGTCTGTATAAGCTCTCTCTTACATTTTATTCTATCAAGAAAGATTTGGCAACTGAAATCTATCATGATGTCAAAAGGTAGCTGACAACAGAAAACACATCCCGCTGAGCCGATGCCGCACACGGCTAAATTTACAACAACAGGAGTATCATAAAAATTATAAGAACTGCAAATTAACCACTGATTTCTAGTTCCCGGACATAAATAATGGTAAGGACCTGGACAACTTCCAAACATCTTTACCACTGTTTAATTTGTCAAAATCTATCAAGAGGGTTTCAACCACAGACCTGTCCTCTAAGGTACATTATCATTCCCACGCTTAGATTAGCCTCGGTGGCAGCCCAAGTCAGATTGCATAATTACAAAGGCTCCATCAGGATCCTTCTCCGGCTTTTGTTAACTCCTCGATGTGGCAGTATTTCACTCTTCCTTAAGTACCATTCTTACTCTCAATTAGTTATTTAAGATCATTGAAAAATTTGGCTCTAATTTTGTGAGCTACGTCTGTGCTTTCAAAATTAGTCCCTCATTACAGTGTTAAGGTTCCTACTGGGCTCAAATTAGCAAGATTCTCTGTTTACTTCCTATTTGTGAACCAGGAAGGCTAGCAGCAGTATGGTGCTAGAGTAGTGAGCTGACAGCTGTGGGGAAACCCAGCAGGTAGGGAGGTCACACGTTGAAAAAAAAATATGAAAAAAGATAGTCATTCCTCTCTTGGAGAAAGTTAAGATGCAGAACTACGCGGCTTCCCCCACTAGCCATCAGCTCTATGGACTATTCAGAGACATGCAAGAAAAGAAAATACCTTTAACATACATGTACAATCTCTTCAGCCACACAGCATTTCATTCCTAGTGAAATTAAAAAAAAAAAAACAATGGCTTAACTATGACATCACTCATTGCTGAACACCAAAACATGGTTAAGGATAATAAAATGTCAAAAGAAATAGAGAAATCAAAGATAAATGCCTTTAACAATTGTATTCAGCAAGGAATGGTCTTTTAGGTATAAGTACGTAAGCCTGTGTGTCTGTGTTGTGTGTGTGTGTGTGCGTGTGTACTACCCCCATCCTTGCTTTTCCAACTGACATATGCCTAGAACAAATTTACAATACTGCTGAAAAGAAAAAAAATTAAATGTTTGGCCATAACATTGTTAGCAAAAACCATCAGTGAGCAGTATCACGGCCTAAGTAGAAGCTGTATATGCATTTGTGCAAAAACTAGGCAGTTCTAACTCTATGATTAGCCCTAATACAATGAGTGTAGGGAGATGTTCGATAGATACTAAGTAAATCTAGCATACACTACTTGAACCCAAATTGGTTTATTTCACATTTCTGTATTTGGGGGGAAAAGCAATTTCTGTGTGACAGATGCACCTGGAGTTTGCCACGTGGCCCTATACACAGAAAGCGCGGTAGAGTCATAGATTTAGAAACAACGAGAAAATTGCATTTTATTCTTATTTGCTTAAAAAAAAAAAAAAAACCAACAAACCCAAAAGCATATTTTCCCCATGGAACATGTTTGCATCCAGTTAGTCCATGTCGACACAGAGTAAGTGAAGAGTAGAGATGAAATGCTGAATTACATCTGGGTCAGTCAAAGCGCTCAGTCACCTGCTACTGAAGATAATGTTGGCTTGGCCTTAACTGGTGGACCCTACTGGTCACTTACAGTAATAAAATACATGGGATAAATAAGCCATCAATCTCCCTTTCTCTTTACATGTGTAAATGTGGCCTAAATGCCTCCATCAACGTCAGAGAGCTGCTATACTATAAAGCCAAGGTTTTTCATCAGTGTGGTGTTCTTTTTGAACTCTAAAACTCAGTAAAGTCCTGAAAGTAGGTGACACAACAAGAGTACTCTTTTTTGGTCCCCTCAAGAAAGTCTTTACCTAAAAACAGAGCTCCCAAACACGTGAAGCAAAAACTAACAGGAAGGAAGGGAAGAACAGACAAATTCAATTAAATGGCTGGAGAATTCAACACCCCGCGAACAATAATGCATAGACCTAGTCAGAAGAACAACCAGGAAACAGAAGGCATGAATAAACCTAGCAGACATCTATAGAAAACTCCCCCCACCCACAGAATAGAGACTCTTCTCAAGTACACATGGGACATTCTCCAGGAGTGACCATATGTTAAGCCATAAAACAGACCTCAAGAAATTTAAAAGATGAAAATAATGCAAAGTATGTTCCCCAATTACAAGGAAATGGCATTAGGAATCAATAACAGAAAGAAGTTTGCAAAATTCACCAATATGCAGAAACCAAACATACTCCTAAATAACCAGTGGGTCAAAAAGAAATTAGGAAATACTTTAAGATGAATGAAAACAAAGAAATAACACATCGAAACTTAAGACACAAGTAAAGCAGTGTTCACCGGGAAAGGTGTAACTGGAAACAACCATACCAAAAAAGAAGAAAGAGTTCAAATAAACTAAGTCTTAGTTTGATTTAATCTATCGGTTCACAGTTCTCTCTAGAGCTCAATTTTTCTAGCCATAATACTGAGTAACTTCTGCGACAGTCATCTTTACTCAGTAGAGACAAGAGTTTCAAGTTGTGTTATACAGAATACCACATTATTTTCCAGAGAAGCTTTGGGTAGATTCTCTTCCTAATAATTTCCTAAATGAGGAAACAGACAAGTTAGCAGAAGACACAGCTTTACAACTTAGCTTTCTGAATTTCTATCTGGTAGGTTTTCTGCTGCACAAATAACTAGCCTTGTGAAGGTAAACCTTGCGTGGCTCATCAGGTTGACATGCGTCCCACCAGTAAATGCTTAGTTGCCTGTTACCATCTTTCTTAACACATATCCACAAGCATCTTCACGTACCCACCAGGAATGATGAGACTCCACCATGAAACTGCTCCCAACTTGTCAGGCCACCTCAGTTCAAGATAAGTATCACCAGTCTCCTCACCAAGAAATGAACGGGGGAGGGGGGAGGGGGGACGGTGTGGAAGGAGCATGATAAGGGAGAGAAAACAGGAGAAGCAAGGATGAATTTTGCTTCCTAGAACTACAACAAGCTATGGGAGGCCACACGTCACCACCTGGTGAACTGCCCCTGGAAAGATAACGGAGCAGAGACCCTCTTCTTGCTGGTCAAGCGATTTAAAAAAGCAAGTGAATAATCTGGATTTCAAAAGCAAACAGACCTCGACTCAAGTGTAAAATCTGCCATTTTTAAAGTTTAATTTTGAAAGAACTGTAGACTTCTAGAAAGTTACAAAAATAGTACAGGACCAGGAAACTGGCAGGGGTACATTACCATTAACTACAGACCATTATTCAGTTTTGTCTGTTTTTTCCATAACCCCAGGCAATTTAACACAGCTAACCTCTCGGATCCTCAGTTCACTCATTCAAAACCTGGTGATAAGAGTGTCTACACTTCACGGTATTTATAAGGATTCCATAAAATTGTGCTAGCCTACTGCTTACAATAGTAGCTGATACACAGGAAGAACCCGAAAAACGGTCATATTGTAATTATCAAATGAGGCTTTGGGGATTTCTAGGTCTACTCTCACAGTCTTCTTGGGGCCTTCCCTACTATCCACTAATAATGAGATGGCATCTGCCACTACTTACAGTTTGGTTGATCTCAAAGGACAAAAATACTTTAAAAAAAAAAATGTAGCCTGCAGTAAGGATCGAAAGAAAATCCAACTCAAAATTCCTTTTTCATGTGGACATACCCTGATTTTTCTTTCTTTCTTTCTTTTTTTTTTTTTTCTTCATTTATCCAACAGCAAAATGACTCATTTACTACCAACAATGCCTTCTGAGGTCTTTGGAGGAAAAAGGAGTGCACTAAAATAACTGAACTGAACCTTAAACTGATATCCAAGAATAATCTGATACTTGAAATGGCTTTGCTTCCCCTTTTCTATGGAAGGGTGGGGTAAGTTTTAAATATATATATAAAAAATATATATTATATATGTATTTTTAAATATATATGATAATGTAAGGCTTTTTCTAATATAAGTTTTTAAATATTAATTAGATTATTTTTAATCCTACAGATTGAGCACAAGCCTGGATCCACCCTGCTATACTTTCCAAACCTCCTTGTATCAACGCTCAAGGGAAGAAACACTCTTTAAGAGGCAGGCCCTCTCACAGGTCTTCACCAGCCAGACCTCTGTTTAGATGTGCTTTTTGTGCAGCAGAGAAAGAAGTGAACATACAAATAGTCGTCAGTTCCAGGCACAATCAGGGCTCTCCAATCTGGGGGCTATCACACACTCACGTTTCCTCTCTATGTGAGCTCATCCAAGATGCCTCTGGCTTTGGCACTGCAGACATGTGCCAGTACCCAGAATGCTCTGGGCCCTACCTCCCTCACAGCGACGTTTTCAGGAGACAAGTGTTTGGTTTATAATGGGAAAGGAACTTCGCTGAATTTTCCCCCGGCTTTGACATTTCTAAACCTTGAGAATAGATGAATAACAAACGTCAAGGATTTTTTTGTTGTTGTTGTTCTTTCTTTTTCTTTTTTTTCTATTCTCTCTTCTTTTTTAGGAAATGAGCTGCATTTTCAAAAGTGCCACCCACAAATAGTGTGTAACACTACAAGTGTCTGCTCTGTTTCTAGCAACAGACATTATTTAGAATGTTTCAAGGACAAATTGAATGTCCATGAATCAACCCAATGCTAGAGTAGACCTCTTTGGTTCATTTTATTTTGTTCTTTTTTTCTTGAGTTCATTTTACTATGCAAACCTCTCTCCCATTTTCCTAAAGCCAGACCAAGTGAGAATCACATTTTGATAGCTGAGGCTCTGATTTCAGACCAGGACAGGCATCTCAAACAAAGCGATCTCCAAGGAAATCACTTATTGTTAACCAAGATCATAGGAAAATAATTTAACAAATACAGGTCTGGTTGCATTCCAACTACCACACGTATCAATTAACTAGCCCAACAAACTTGGTTTCCCACTCCCAAGATTTATTTCTAATTGGATCCAAGACTTGGGGACATGGGGAAGGCAACTTATTTCACAAGATATACCACGCTGACCAAAACCTTCTGTCCCACCTGAATTAAAAAGATGACTTTAACTTTGTGGGCCACTGTCCCCTGACTGGTTCTAGCTCCCTCTTTTTCAATATGAACATATGTTTTCCTTAAAATTACTTCTTTTTTCCTACCCTGGTGTTATGCAAGATCCCTGCTTATTTTGGCAATGGAAACAAAATAAGAAGAGCCACCCAGAGTTCTCCATTCCAAAGGGAGGAGCTTCCCAAGAAAAGCAAAACTCTGCTGTTGCATTTCCTTTCAGCACGGCTAGAGAGCAAGCGGTATTCTTCAGGGTGGAAATTCAGTCCAGATGAGGGAGCTGCTCCTGAGACACCCATTAAACCATGAATGGCAAGTGCAAGCAGGGACTATCGAAATGTTCACGATCACTTAGTGCTTGTAAAAAGCAGGAACTGGCAATAAATAGAGAGGGACAGACAGACAAACAGTGAGGCACTGAAGTGGGCCTCACATGCCATCAGAAAAGGCACTTTCCAAACACAAAATAGAAAGAAAGGCCATGCCTTCTCTTCCAGAGGTGTCTGGTCCAAACCAAACTCTCCTATCAAGAAGCAAACCTTGACTTTGACTCTATTTCTATGAGCAAAATCCTCACTAAAATGGCCATCGAGCTGAGGGGAAAGCTTTTAACATGAAGGGGCCGACGTGCTTATAGAAAAAAAAAACAAAGAGGGGCTTGCATAGAGAATATGGGTTTCAATGAGGACGGGCAGATGCCAAGAAGAGTATCAGAATTAAGCGCTCACATAATAGATCACTGTGAGCAAAGCTCTCCCGCAGATGTCGGAGTGGGTGAGCTAAGCCTCACACTTGGAAAGGTTGTGTGGCTGGAGCCATGATATATAAAGTAAGACCCAAGCGCCAAAGTTTTGACTTAGCCAAGCAAACGTGGCTGTTATTGTTGGGTGGAAGAGGCACTTTTTTCACTGAGCGAAGAATTACGGTAAACATCTGCTAACCATGACCACAGAAACGGTGGTTGTTTTCATCCAAGGTCATTTTAAAGGAATAAATGTAATTAATAAAACCACACGGTAACTGTATCCAACTGTCCAATATGTCTGCTCACTTCCACCCACAGGCCTATTTATTAAAAAAAAAGCCATCAAGAACGTTTCTCGATGTTGCCATTTCTACTTCCTGGGGACCACTGGTGTGGGGAAAGAAATTTCTGCCTCAGAGGATGCTTGAAAATACACGTGAACGTCACTCCTTAACTCATTCCTTGGCCAGCTATTTCCCAGTGGGCTCTCTTGCTCTATTGACGAGACCTGATTATCATACACATATCGTTTAGGGAGGTAAAATCCCACTTAAAAAAAAATACAAATTCATGTTCTTATGGATTTGCTTCACACATAAAAGTTCCAGAGTACATCTCTCTGTCAAGCTATCTCTTTTGAAAGCGAGTATAAGAATTCATATACTCCAAAATGGTTTTGGTTTTTAAAAATTCCTTATTTGGTTTGTTCTTTCGGAAGGAATGGGGAGGTAGGGAAGCTAGTGGAAAACTGAATTATTCAGGCTGACTGTCGCTCAAATCTGTCAAATTCGAGCTCAAAACATCACTTTACCTCTGAACAACCAGACGTAAGCCCTTCCACAAAAGGAGAGTCATCTATGGTTATTATTAAATGTTCCCAATTAAGAGAACATAATCAAATTCATAAAACACCAACTTCCATTCTGAGCTAAGCGAACCTCTCTACCTACAACATCAGCAAGGTTTTCTAGAATTAGAAAAGGCAATTTTGCATAAAGCGCTACCATGGAATGAATAAAGCTAAAGAACTAATAAGGTTTCCTATTTCTAACCCTCTGGTCATGTCAGTATGACCAATCAACAAATACTAAGCTCACTGAACCTCAAAAGTATTTTCTCTCTTTGCTTTCTCTCCTTCCCATGGAACCAGAGCACAGAAATCCCTAAAGGTCAGACTTCAGGAAGCTTACTGAAAAAATAAATATTAAATTTATCAGCTCCATTTTATCTAGTGATTGTACGGATCGACAGGGTCCCCGCTGCTGGAGCAAGACCAGTTTGAAGAGCAGCTTAGGGGCCAAGGGGGTAGGAGGCTTTCAGGGCTTCAACTTTGCCAACCATCAGTCTTAAACACGTAACTAACTATTAAACGCCTCTTACGTGCCAAGGCACTGAGTGCCGTGTGTGTGCCTGTGTCCACGAGTGTGCGTGCACAAACAAGGCTCCGTGTGTAGAGCCGGGAGGGAGTGAGGGGTGAGATGCTCTCTTCCCAATGCTACTGGTCTCTGACAGAATCTTGAAGGGTAATTAACACAAATTTCAGAGCCTGCTGAATTCGGAAAATTAGCGTGTTCTTTTTCTCGTTTTCCATGAGGCTAAGGATTATGTGCTAAGAAAGGAAAGAAGGGAGGCAGAGCAGGAGAAAGTAAACAAGAGTTTGATACCCCAGCGGCGCTCAGCAACGATGAAGCCGAAGGCGAGGAAGGAAAGTGACTACAAAAGCCCAATCCTATTTAATAATTGTCAATGCCTTTGGCTGTGAAAGAGAGCGAGCCTTAATGTGATCCACTAATTCCCCCCACCCAACACAGTCAAGACTCATTTCTACAGCCAAGTCCAGTATCCGAGGCCATTGTGGTCAGAACTGGAAGATAAGCATGTACCCTCACACTAACAGATGCACGGGCAAAAATTCGCTGCGTCCATCAAATCTGTATCACAGAGGGATTAAATCCGTTATCATTTTGAAGCTTTAAAAGAAAACTCCAAGCTTTTAAGTATATTCCTGGTGAAAGATAATATGATGAATGTCATAACAAAAAAATAACATCGTAGAAGGAAATGATTCTTCACCCCTTTAAAATTTTCCTTACGAAGTACATCATTTTATCCTAATGCATTTCAACATACTTATCCATAAATGTAAATTTGTTTTGATAAAATGAAGAGCCTTTTAATCCAAATTGCACAGTGATGCTTCTACACTGATCTGTTATAACTTAGTAATCAGAGTTAACAGACTGCCTAATTAACCAAGTCATCATTTGCCAAGATCCAAATATGGGATGAATTGTGGGCCAAGGAGAAATATGATGGACATGAAAATTATTAATTCAGGGAAGCAGTCAAAGCATGTGGAGTTAAAGTTCTTTGCTAAATCTCACCATCTTTAATATCCTTAATTTTTATAATATAAGTAACACACAAATAAAAAAATATTATAAGGTATACAGAGAAAAACACTTTTAAATCAATTGGTTATTAGTTAGTGATATAATTACTTTAAAAGCATTTGACAACCTATGAGGTGAAAGTCATCAATATCTTCCCATAATCATGGTAACAACTAGTGAGTGTTTACAAGCTGCCAACACCATTTTCAGTGTTCTATAGGGACCAGGGTGTTTATTATCTATGTGAATCCTAATTCTTCGCAAGGTACTATTTTTATCTTTAGTTAACAAATATGAAAACCATGGTTCAGGATATTTTGTGCCCAGCAGAGTGAATGTCTAAACGAATAATATCCAGTCTTTTCAAAAGCCTTAGGGAAGTGTTATTAAGAATTCCAGAATTCTCAAAATTTTAACCCACAGAAGCTTTAGCCATTTATTTGTTACGTACTCAGGAGGAAACAGGAGATCAGGGTAACATCTAAGATGCCACGAGGGTGACCTGTACAGAAATCTTCCACGTCACCCGCTTGCCATCTGTATCACTAACATATTAGTATGTCCTGAAAGATGTGTAGTTTAACTGGGCTTCGATAGTGCATCAGCCAATTTCCCTTGATAACTCAAATCTAAGTGTATATAGAAGGTTTAATCCTAGAAGAGATGCTAAATCCACCAGTCTGACCATTTTTCCCTTGGCTATGTGGAAACTCCTATTCATGGTGGGGCACCCAGTGAGGTCTTACTGTTTCTGGGAGGATTTCCAATCTTCCTGTTTCCTCCTCCTCTGCCACATACAATCCAGAAGTATTTGGGCAGCCCCTCTGTCGCTGTCTTATAATTGACCTTTCTGTCTATCTTACAGATAAAAGAACATTGAAATCAAGGATCTTGCTTTCAGACCTACAACAGAGACAGATGGTACCTGGATGGTTAACCAGAAGGACAGACAGGAGGAGCAGAACAATGAAGGAACCCTAGGCATGGTAGTATTTCTGAGGCAATGCCTACCTGCATGGTGGCGAATGCCATTGGAGATGGCCAATTAATTGGGCAGACAGCTTCAAGAGGAAAATTTCACATGACATTCAATCACACATAACTAGGCTAGGTACTATTTAAAGGTTTCTTCCAACCCTGTAATACCGTGTTGTGTACTGTGCCTTGAGCGCTGTGCCTTATAGGACACACAAGCACAGTCTCTCTTCCCAGAATTCCACCCCCTTGTTCCGAAACAAGCACCCTCTTCACCCACTTTCCATGACCTTGTGTAGTGATTCCTGAGACAGGCATGTGACCCACTCAAAGGCAAGTACACCTTCACATCTCCCGCCTACCCCGTCCGGCTCCAGCCCCAGAGACGGCTGCAGGGATGGGTGCATGGCACACGCCGGACCAGTCACAGAACCAGGAAGATCCAAATTCTATGACAGCTACTACAACTCACGAGAAGAGATTTCCTTCTGCTGGAGTTGCTATGAAAATGGACTCATGAATGGTTATCACGCCACAAGTTGGTAAACGCCTACATGAATGAATTCAACACAGAACACAGCACAGCCAAGAGACGGAGAAGCTAACTAGCAAGATCTGAACTCCTCGGTCCAGATGTTCCAGAAGCTAGTTGTATCATCTGACCTTTCAGCATCAAAGCCAATTAAATCTTCTTCATCCCTATGCTCCTCAAAAGTAACCAGAGAGACCTAATAAATGGGGGGTGGGGGGACAGGGGGGAGAACACTCTGTATTTTAAGACACAGACACACTGAAAATGACCCACTGGTAGTGTTAAAAAGGAGACACTGATACCTCCAACTCCTTAAGTAAAAATGCTTTTTTAGTTGTGGTCCCTTGTAACTGACTTTTACATATTTTTTCAAGCCTAATATTTTACTGTATGTTTTTAAAACTCTACCATTTTTTTCTTTTTGAAGGTCTAAATCCTTGCCATACAGCCTAGAAACATGTAATTCTACGGCCCAAGTAACTGAAGACCTTCCAGCATTGTTCGCCAGTGTTCCCTCTAAGAGTCCCAGAGCTTCACCCTTGTAAACAAAAAGCCCTCAGGGTGACTCTATCCCAAGAACAAACGAGATGGACATTCTGAACTGCTTGCTGGGAAAACACCCTGGGTACCAGGCCTACTGCTTTGGGAAGGAGACCCTCTGGCTTGCCACACTTTTTCACACAGGTGATTGAGTGGAACAAATCAATTGTTGGTGGTCAGAGGCTAATAAGAAATAAAATGAGGGCTACAGAGATGAGGTTAATTAGAATAATGTACCAGAGAAAAATGACTCAAAGATCTAGAGAAAATACCTTAACAGGCACATCCAACTAGAGCTAGAAGAATGCCAATTAAGTGGTTGTCCTTGTTCCTAATCAGATTGGGACATACTTTCATTTCCCATTGCTCTTGTACCAGCGAAAAAGAAAGAAAGCACTTGCAGAAGTCTACTGAGCTCAAACAGGGCCTGTGAGGTGGCAGTAACGTATGAAGGCTCAACATGGTGTGTAGCAGCAATACTGGAGTGGAGAACGCACACTGACATACAGCCGTGCCTACCCACCAAGGCCCTAGGAAAGGTCTGCACAGGGAGGGCCTGTGCGGGGCAATAGCGTGCGGGGGCAAAGAGTCACGGCAGCAGAGGGACAGTGCCTGGGGTTCAAGTTCTAGCTCGCTTTCTTGTAAGTAAAGACATCTGAGTCACGAGTCACTTAACCTCACCATGCCTCTGTTATCTCAGCTGTAGAACAGATTTTTAAAACCGAAACCCTCTCGTAGAGTTTGTGTGAATTACTACGCACATGCTCGGAACCACGGGTGGCACTGTGTAAAGTCTCAGTACACGCACCTAGGATAGAGCCGATTTCTCAGAAACTAGCGTTACTCTCTCAAACAACTGCTGTTCATTGACATTTCTCAAGATGAGGTTCTGCTTGAGGTTTGAAGATTCTCCTTTTACCTCTCATTCCTTTCTTAGGGAGAGAGAGGAGGCTCCGCAAGCAGGGACAGGGGCTAGCACCAAGTACAAGTTCTCCCGGGGGTAGGTATGTCCATAAAGCTGAGAAGTCCTCAGCGTGGTTTACTCCGGAAGCAGAATTTCAGGGAACTGCCTCGTGAAAGAAGCAGGACTGGATGAATGGAGTTTTGTCACCGTTAATGAATGATTTGGGATAGATATGGACAAAGATGAGACCCGGCCTCTCTGGGTGAGAACGTCCTGCGAGAAAGGTTTGTTGATGGGCTCTAAGAGTTGGCAGTGAGACGTTCAACTCGCGACCCATCATAAGCGGACCCATCTGGCACAGAGGGACTGCCACCCCAGACCACACCCAGACAGGCGGCAACAGTTCAAAACAGTAGAGAAAAAGCCCTCAGAAAGCCCCTAATCTCTCCCGCTGATACGCAGGCACCCGGGAATTAAGAAGAGAGAGGCGTGAGAGCTGAGCCACGCTGCCAAGCCTTCTGTGTCAACGGCGCAAATCACATCTCGCCTTACACGGATCGGTTTCCCCTTTCGTGATTATTGTTTTAGTTTCTGAAATGATATTTGGACACAGGGCTGTTCCATGTTTTGGGAGATGTAAGAAAACCACTCTGAAAGCTGTCATGTGCCTGGATCAAAGTTTTTCCTGAAATCCTGAGCCTCAAGTGAAACTGAATTCGAGCTTTTCCTTTACTAAAAGAGAGTATCAGGAACCCACCTGGATGCCTAAAACTGAATTTTAATCATGTTCTTTTATGTAGAAGTTGAGAGGGTCTACATTAGAGTTAATAAAATTAATGGCTCTTTTAATTTCTTCAATAACCCTAGCCATTCCATAAATCATGTAAATAAGAGGAAGTGACGGGATATATTTCATCTTTTGCCACCAAATTGTTATGGGATACAGAGACTTGCTTCGGCTTTCATGCAACAAATGAACAAGGACCACCACATGTCAACACGCATGCACTGAAACAACGGAACAACAACAGACCATCTTCCTTAAGTAGGTAGAAGAAATCAGGGCTAAAAATGAAGGATATTTATATCCAACTCCTTTCAATCTACATAGACTGGAGTTTTCTTTCAAAAAAGAAGCCTGTGAATTTTCAGGACAGATGCACCAAGTGTATACTTTTTTAAATATTAGGATTTACAGGTGATTTAAGACATAGTCTATCATGAGGCACGAGCTCAAACCAGCTCTGATTAACTTACAGATAAAACATATCTCCAACCGGGACGTTAGGACAGTGGAGCCCCCTGAACTCCAAATTTTTTTTTTTAAGGTGACCTTTCTTGGGGTGTGGGATACGGCAGGGAGAGGGAGGGGGAGAGAATCTTAAGCAAGGCTCCATGCCCAGCACAGAGCCCCACGTGGGGCTCCCTGAGATCGTGAACTGAGCCAAAATCAAGTGTCAAAAGCTTACCTTACTGGACCACCCAGCTTCCCCTGAACTCTGAATTTCTTAGATTTTGTGGATGTGGGTCATACACAAAACACAACCCTCCCAGCATTTTAGGTTTATAATTTGCATCATCCGAAACTGGTCATAAACGTTTATCCAAGAGTCAACACGTCAACAACAAATATAAAACAAATCATCCTACTTGTGCTCATTTTGTACTTTTTAAAAATTAATTCAGTGCATGAAACATGAGCAAATTAAGAGGGAATCAAGGCTCTTCAACATCTTTGCCAATTAAAAAAAAAATAGTGCAAGAAAGTACAAGAAGTTTGTCAGTGTACCTCCCAAACCCTTTGTCATTCTTTCTAAACCAACAGCATCATTATCCTGTCCAGACTCTGGGCAAAGCACTGTATTGGTATCATCTCATTTAATCCTTGCAATAATAACTACAAGCGAGATGATGCTACTACCTGCAGCTCAAATAAAGAAAAGCCCAGGAAGAGGAGGAGAACATAATTTGTCCAAGGACAAAGAGCCAGTGCACGAGAGTGCTGGGATTGGATCTTGGAATCCAAGGTTCTTAATTAACCTGTACCACCCACAATACACTTTTGGCCCAAATGGCAAATGATTCTGTCTTCATGGAGAAGATGATGCATGGCCCTTTCTGGATGGGACACAAAGAGTAAGCAAAGATGTGTTTAGTACAGGGTGAGAACTTTCCAGAGAAAGCCCAGGGGCAGTGTTCTGTTCCTACAATAAAGGTGATATGTGTGGTTTTATTTCTTCTCTTCCCCACTCACCCAGATGCAGTCCTCTCAGGGATCATGAAAATAGAGAAATTCACAGGGAAATCCCCAAACGGACTCTACTTCCACCACGAATGCACTGCAAACACACCTACATCCACTGGCCACTGTCAGCGGAGAGGAGTCACCCCGACTCCCACAGACGTGCCCCGTGTACATTACCTGGAAAACAGGTACATTCAGAATGAACAAGAGGCTTGGATGGAGGACAGCTGGGGGGCAGGGAGGGAAATCTGTAGTGAGGGTGTTCAGGGAAGACCCATCCAAGAAGTTGATATTTGAACTGAGCAAGAAAAAAGGAGGGAGTGAGCCTGTGAACCACAAAAATCGTTCTGGGTGGAGAACACCATGGCTCAGGGGCGACAGAGATTATATGGACTCTGAACATGGCAGTGGTGTCTCAACTGAATGTCTGAAACCATCTGCAGCAAAAGCCCAAAGCTTCCAAGAGTCTCCTGAACATCTTCGAGACACGATTTCCAGAGAGTCATCCGCCACTCAACAAATGGCCATCATCCAGTCGCTGCCACCACCCACCAGTCTTCCGGACACACGGCCCATGGGGCCATCTGCGGACATAGCCGCCATCTCTGACACAGTCACACAGCAGCTTCTGTGAGCAGATGACACTGCGCTCAGAAGGCTGTTACCAAGAAGATGGGTGGGGGAGACAGGGGCCTCCGTGCAGACTCAGCACAGACGCGGGGCCCGGGACGAGGCAGGCGAGATCGACATCACGGAGCATCAGCCTGCATGAGCGAAACCCTACAGAGTTTCAGATTATCATCAGCAATACCAACTTGAAAGCCATTAGTGAATTCTGCTTGCGAGGCAGGCCCACTGTCTGCGTAAGTAAAAAAAAAAAAAAAAAAAAAGGGAACACAAAAAGAACTGCACACCTCTCAGGGGAAATGGTCAAAAAGGGACCCAGAGATCTAAGTTCAGTTAGCAGGGCCGTCGAGCAGAACACATGGCCACAGCGTCCTTGAAGATGGGCATCAAAGCCGCCTCCCAAGGCTTTACTTGAACTTGGAAGAGAATCCTGGGTTGGAAGCAACGGACTGTGAAATACAGCTTGTCTCCGCGTGAGACAGCGACCAATGAACCAGCCACAGGACAGTAAAAACTCCTCTAAGACCGGGATTTCCAGCGCATCACCTGGGCTGTGCAGCATAGTGGCGTTCTATCACCCCTCGGAAGCTGGCCTAAATTCTTCGTAAGCATCACCTCACTAACGTTTCACAGGGAGCTAGCTTCTGTTTGTATCCCTGGCTCCCAGACGAGGAGACAGTGGCCCAGAGAGGTTAAGTAACTTGCCCAATGTCACTCAGCCAGTAAGTGGAAAAGGTAGAACCTGATTCTCAACTGATGTAACTTCCAAGCAGACATTCTTAAGCACACGGCTGCCCTGTATCCATGGCAGGCATTCGGTAACGTCTGTGGATGCAGCAAGTACCATGACCAGCGAGCATCTATCATAGGCTGGTGCAGGCACAGGGAATGAAGCACAGGGAATCTCATTCTACTCCTACAATGAGATGGAAATTGTCACAAGAGTAACATGAGGCCAATCTGAATTAGAAAAATTGGGCAGGGGTCTTGTGTTCCCCAATACCCAAGCTTAAGTTTTCAGCGGAGATGCAGGGGTCGACAAGCCACAGAAATGCAGGGTAGATAGTGTTGTCCAGTCTTTGGGGGACAATGCAAAGCCATCAGCAACGTCCCCTGCACATACTGGCATGAAAAGAATTGGGTATATAAGGCTGCGAGGACCTCAGGCTGGTACTCAAACTTTCACAAAAGCTTGTATGCAAAGGACAGAAAATTCATTAGAAAATTCTCGAGCTTAAATTTTGGTTGCTAGCTCTCTTGGAAAAGAAATGTGTTCCTCAGATTTGCCACGGCGCTTTCAGTAGGAATACCATGGTCCTAAAATATTTACTGAGCTATGTATCCCCACTGAAAAAATCAAAGAAACTGAAATTCAAACATGTGAAATTCAAATTAGAGATTATACACACAAGTCAATGGAAGACAGAAGACATTCACTGAAAACGTGTAAGAAAAATTCATATCATAATTTTGTGTAAGTAATTATAACTGCAGCTCCGGAACCATTTACTTTTTCTTCCTTACTACTAGAATGTGGAATTTATCTGGACATCAAATTTCTCAAGTCTGAGGATACACTTCCAAGATGCTCTTATGTTAGGGATTACTAAAAGGATATAAGTAGGTAGAAGTCATTAAGATCACAGGGAAAATTCTTTAAAGAGGTCTGCCTCAGCTGGGAGGACTACTCTTTTTGTTCCTTACACTCCTGCCTCTTTCTTCAGGATGAAGAGGCAATGGCTGGAGAGCCAGCAGCCATAATGTGACCTTGAAAACAGAACAGCATTTGAACAGGCGGGCAGAGCAAAAAGACGGAAAGCACAAACTGCTCTCCCCCAAACACCTTTGAGCAGAGAGAATATGCAACTCATTTTTTAAAAACTTGAACAGTTGCATCTGTTACTAGAAAACAATTCTTAAATTATATCACAATATGAAAACATGTCTGAAGACTATCTTATTTTTTTCTGAAAGAAAAAAAAATCAGGAAACTCATGAATTGGGATTCTCATTACTCCTCTATTCACCATGCTGTTTGTTTAAGTATGACTTCCCTTCTTAATTACTACCACCAGCCCAGGAAGCATATTTGCTGAACCTGTCTCTATGTTTTGACATGCAACATTGTGAAATTCAAACATACTTGTAGACATCCAAAGCATTATTATTTATTAAGGACTATATTAAAGGTGGAAGATCTTAAAAACACTTTCAGAATCTGATGATTAAAGGAAATTTAATCATTCTTCATTGGCATTTGATCTTTACCCTGCCATAATCTACTCATATAGCCCTTCATCATATTTGATACTAAGGAGACATTTCAACAGCTTGTCCATCAACTGCAAAGTGGAAGGAACCTACAAAAAAACCACATTACTTAGAAAATAAAAGAGCTTCCCCCCAACACTCATTTAGCTCATGAAAGCCCAATATGATTAAAAGGGTGAAGAAGGCAGACTCCACGAGGCGAACCAGAATGAGTGTAGAGAGCCATCTATTACATTTGTAAGGAGTTTCGAAATTTTCAAAGTGCTTTCGTATACATTATATCCTGTTTCATCCTTAAAACTACACCCTGCGTGGTAGTCAGGGCAGGGATTTTTTTTTTTTTTAATGCTCGTTTCTTCTTGATAAATGGTTTGCTCGAGATCAGAGAGACTGCTACCCAGTGAGATACCTTCTTTATCCTCTTTACCCTCTTTGATGCTTAGCTTAAGGGTCAGCCAACTATGACCTCCAGGCCAAATATGGCCCACTGACTGTTTTTTGTAGTTTCATTGGACCAGTCACACCCATTTGTTTACATATTGTCGCTGGCTGATTTTGTGCTACATCAGCAGAGTTGACCACAAAGTCGCACCCGCAACTCTACGGCCCAGGAACCTGACAATACGTACCATCTGGCTGTTTCAAAGACAAAATAATCTAATGCAGACCCTGCGTTAGATCATGATCTCAGCTATAGATCCTATTCTTGAAAGCCATGAAGCTAGTGTAGAGGACGATACACCTGTTCCCGCTGGCTTTGGAAGTCCTGCTCCGTAATGAGGCATTCCACTACCTTCTGAGGAATTACTAAATGGGTTGCGGGGTCACCTGCAAAGGTGGGTCGCGGTTTTCAAGTGGGACATAGTACTCGTGTTTGTTTGCCACTTACCCTGAACTTTTATCGTGTCTCACAGCCATAAAAAGCCTGGGGGTCACTGGTTGGAGGCACGCATGATGCCACAGGACTGCAACACACGGAGGGACACTGAAAGCACAGAGAAGAGAAGAGGTTAATGAGAGAGGCCGATGGCAAAGCTTCAGAAGCAAGGCATTCACAGGAGTCCCAGGTCTTCCTTGTGGACCCATGACTTTGACATTCAACGTGCCATCACATAGCCAAGCATCTCTTTTGCCTCTTCCCTCATAGAGTCAGCATTTCATTAGTTCACACCCTGCGTTAGACAACACTGTATGAAAAGGAAGGGCAAGATGATTCCTGAGTCCCAGCAAGGATTTCGCTTTGGGTTGTATTCTTTTAGTCTCTCCCAGTACATCCAGTAGAAATGACAAGAGGGAACACATGTATGTGCACACACATGCACATGTGTACACGTGCACCTGCATATAAGCACCCTTTCTAAAAAAAAAAAAAAAGAAGAAGAAGAAGAAGAAGAAGAAAGGACAAGTGATCTCTCCTGCTAGCCAAACCCCAGAATCTCCCTTGCCATAGTCCCAAGCTCTCTTTCCAGATGCATTTCAAATACGGGAGGAGGCTGGGTTGCACCCGTCTTACGGAAGCAGGCAGCCCGCAGATGGGCACACGGGTGCGGGCTGCGAGCTTTCGCAGCGCGGTTGGGTTCTTAGTAGAATACCAACCAAGTCCAATTCCACGTAAGATGAAATTGCTGACAGGTAAGTCAACTCCTCCTCGAGCAGTTTCAGAAAGATTTTGTGACTAGCAGTCAGTAGCAAGGTTTTGCAGGCCAGGCCTTTTCTGCCTAGATCCTGGGGGTGATAATGTCACCCATGCATGTCCGCCGAGGACAGGAGGGACTCTGTGACACGGGGAAATGGAACTCCAGAATGAGTAGCAAGCCTGAGCCCTCTGGGGCGCATGTGTGCTGGTCTCCCTCAACAGTGAACTAGGGCAAAAATCCACGAACGACGCGTCTTCTGAATCTAATCAGAGAAGTTGAAACTGAAAAGAAGATGTATGAAGTTTTATGATTTGAATAGTCACGTCGTATCTCCGGAAACTATGTGGGTTGTCTGTCTCCCAGAGCTCAGAAGAGAGTTCAGGGGTGGCGCTCCCAGGGAGTGCCTCTTCTTGATAAGAGAGGAACTCAGGCCAGATTGGTCCACATTATGTTTTCTAGGTATGAGTCGTCTGCGCAGAGTGTAAAGCGTTTGCCAAATATACTAAGGCTCGAGAACCTTCCTTCTTCTACAAGTTGAACACGCTGTGCTAGCATCATCCCTGCGCAACAAGGCAGCTTATGAGGAGGCTAAGAATGAATCAAAAATATTTTTAAAGATAATTTCAGTTGGCAAAGGCTGTAATCGTTCAAACTTAATTGGTGAACTCATTAATGGGCAACTGCCACAAGAAAGAGGGCCATTGTCACCGACTTATCAGAGCAATGAGATAACGAAGTTAATTATATTGTTTTCAATGGGTTTACACTTGCTTCCTTTGAAAGTCTACATTTTCCAAACATTTGTTCTGACACTCCATGTGTTTGCTCCTCTTAAAAAAAAAAAAAAATCAGCCGTGGGCTCCTCAAGGAAAAGCCGGCAGATCACAGCCCTAACATCAGGGCAGAGCAATTGGAAAACTTTTCTCCCCTTTATTATCTACTTGTAAAATGTTATAAGCCTGTAAACTAGTTAATTTATGAGCCGTGTTAATAATTTGCTCACACTTGATCGCAGGTTTCGCAAACACCGGTTCCAGGGATGCGGGAGGGTAATTTGTAGGTCCGGTTTCTCTCCTAAGGGGACACTAACTAATTTGACACAGGAACATGACATTGATGGTGGGGCACACTAATGACCATACTCCAAGACGTGGCTGTCAGCCTGTCGTTCCAGTGAGAAGCAGCTTGCTTTCGCTGCTGCTCAGTGCACGACGCTCGACTAATTATTCAGACAGCGACATTAATGAGAACCCGTGTGTTTATTTTCAACATACTAACCAGCGCTTAGCTTCCATTTGTCTGATATGGTCACCGATAAAGTGTGTCTCATGAATAGTAAATTTGAACTCTAATAAAACAAAGAAGCGCTGGGGAAAAAATAAGGAACAGCTGATTAGAAAACTAGCCGTGTCTACTCAACTTGCTTTCTGCCTCAAATACCGTCAAGGACAAAGTGACAGGTAACAGGAAATGCCAGAAGTAGCAAGAAAACTAAAAGAAATATTTTTAATCATGTATGTCCATGTACAATCTTGATTTGTGACCCAAGGCCACTGGATCACAGTATGGATGAGAGAAACTACTATCTCAAAGAAATTTCACTAAGTTTAGAATACTGGACAGTTTTTTTTTAAGTTATTTCTCCATGGAATGGCCAAAACGTTCCTTTGCTTTAATGTGCTTTATTCAACATAAGAAAAGTTGGATCCTTGTGAAACTACCTCAAATATGATCTTCACAAACATCACTAAATGTAACCTATTTTTTTTTCCTAAATCTATTGTAAAACCCTACTACTGAGGGTTTTTTCCAAAAGTGTTCTTCAATATCCTCTTATACATCATATTTCTAGTCTACTAAACCTTGCAATCAAGTTCTTTCTACTTTAAATTAAATTTCTATTTTGGTATGATAAATTCTGTCCTTCATTTTATGGTGATTATAATCCTAAAATATTCATATAATCATAATTTAAAATGAGTAACTTTAAAAAAAGGTACGCTTACATCTACTAGAGGTACTGAAAAATTGAAAACACTCCTGATGTGGTTCATTGTAAAATGTACACTTTGAATTAAGTAACAGTGGTAGTATTTCAACAAAAGTTCTCTCCGGCATTCAACTCAATATGGAGTAATGACTTCTGATTTTACAGAATAGCAAAGGAAGTAGGAGTCCACTGTAGATCACTTTGGGAATGAAAAAGTCATCACAAGTAACATTTCTTAAGTATGCCTTTCTAAACTTAGAATAAATTTGCAATTTTAGAATGCCAAAATTACATAAATGGCATGTAACATGTAGGAAGTAGATCAGATCCCAGGCTAATTTTTTAAAGTACTTTTGACAAGTTTACAGATTAATTCTCTCAAATGAGCATGACTCTTTCCAAATGATGCTCTTTCCATGGGCACCCGTTACAGGTTCTCGGATTATTGGTATTTGTACAGTTTATTTACAGTAAGCATTCATCCTCCATAATAAGCTAAAAAGATAGGGTCGGTGTGTGGCAGAGACCATCCAGATGCCCATCAAATTACTTTCTCCTTTCTAGATGCAGAGATGGGATAGTACTTCCCAGCTCCCCTCACCATTAGGCAGGGCCTTATGCCCGAGTTCTGGTGAAATAGAACAGAAGTGGGAATGATCCTTTCATTCTGACCCTGAAGCTTCCTGAACACCACGAATGTCCTCTCTCTTCCCTTGACGTCCAGTGGAGAGCTCCCTGCTCCTGCGGATGGTGGACTCAGGGAATCTGGAATATGCCAAGGTCCGTGAAACACAATGAGTGTGAGAGCCACCAGCCCTGGTCCTCAACAAGGCTGAGCTTCCTAAGAAATAAAACTGTACCTGGTTAAGGCTCTGACATTCAGTTCTGTTTGCTGTAACCTCCAATATCTCTTAATTGAATAAAGAGATCTTTCTAATTTCTCCCTAATTAGATCTTTCTAAATTCTCCCAAAGTTATCCTTGAATCTCCAGGCCACCAGACCTAAACAGAAGCACTGTAAATTTGGGGAAATCCTACCTGTGATTATTTGCTCCTCTAATTAAGCTAGGGATAGAAAATGCATCAGGTGTAGCTTTCGTTACTTAAGATCTTTACAGCCCTGAGGGGAGGTCTGATTCCCATTTGATGGATGAAAACACTAAGCCTGCAAGAAATGCAGTATAAGCAAGTAGTGCAAATGTATACTCAGCTGACATTTCCCTAATTGAATGCCTCTTACCTTTTAATATCTAAATCTTACAGAAAATTCTTATTTCTAAAGCAAACATTTGCGGCTCTAGCTTATAAAAGAAAAAATTCTATGACACTCTCCAAAATTAAATAGAACACTTTTAATAAAATATATGAGGGGAAAGTGTCAAGTTACAATACAATTGGCAAAATGTCAGAAACTTCCGTAGAGGTTTTGAAAAGCAAGCAACAAAGGGGATGTGTCTCAGATATTCCTGGTGATTAAAAAAAAAAAAAAAACACACAAAACATACTGCTATGCTGAGAAAATATTAATTGTTTAGTAATGAACATTTTACGTATTTTTACATTCTTACTGTGATAGTAGTTAACTATACCTGTAAGGCACTTTGCTATACTTTAGTCATACTTTAGAATAAGGATAGACCAACTTTTTCATAAATGGCCAGACAATGAATATTTTAAACCGTGTTGCTGTAAGTTGTCTATTACAACTAGTCAACCATGCCCTTGTAGGAAGAAAGTAACCATGGGCAATAAGTAAACTAATGGGTATCTTGTCCAGATAAAACTTTATTTACAAAAGCATGTAGGGGGCCAGATGACCACATCTTGCCAACTTCCGTTCTAGAAAGCTGACTGGCTTGCAGGGTTGCATGTTGACACATAACATTATTATTTCTCCTATGTAAAATAACGGGGAAAAAATGAGAAAGTTAGCACTTTCACCCAGGATATCTAATGGCCACCCAGGATTACTGATGTTCAGGAGAGAGAGAACATCCTCTTCTTTGCCCAAGGTTCAAGAGATAAATAGATAGATGGCAGCACTCAGTTTCCATATGAGTTCTATCCCACTGTCCCATTCTTTCCCTAAGTCATGTATTGCCTGACTCATGGGCTCATTGCCCATACAAAGCACTTATAGGCATCCCATGCCGTCTGAACAGAATGCAAGCACTTTTGTAACAAGAAGAGAAAGGTGATGGTTTTGTTCAGCTAGCACTGTCCAGTCTCTGCATTAAGCTAATGTGGGCAACTTACTTTAAAGGGACCTTCTATTAAGGACTTCCTAAAAGAAAGCAAAATAAATAACATGGAGGCTCTAAATGTTGCTAGGAGAATGAGTGCTAGAAGCAAAAAATGACAACCTCTAAAAGTTTCCAAATTAGGCATGAAGACTCCCCAAATTAGAATCAAAAAGGTTTCCTGGTTTTGGAGGATGTACTTTTGTTAACCAATTTCAGGGAGCTATGTGTCCAATAATAGAAAATGCCAGAGATAATGTGTCAAATGCATTCCCTTATTATTCTTAAGAATGTAAAGTTGTAACAAGGTTTTAGTTCCCCTCTTTTTTTTTTTTTTTTTTTTTTGCATGACACAATTCAGAGACACACACTGAGATGCTTTTTTTTAAAAAAATCTCAGTTCCCCATTAATGTTATTTCAATAGTTAAGTATACAAAATGGTTTCAGATGTAAAATGGATAAATTTTATGACTCCGTTTTACCTCAATGTCAATCACTACAGAACAAGAGCAGGTAAATGATAGTCCAGTCTGACAAAGGAATATTTCAGAGTCATTAAAAACGATACTAGGAACAGGAAAATAGGTGCACATGCTTGTTAGAATGTTACATGAAATAAACAAGACACAAAAATTATATCTACACTAGACTCTCAACTGCATGAAAATGCGTGTCAATAATGAACAGGAAAAAATAGTAAAATTAGCAGTTTTGCCCTGGAGGAAATGGGACTAGGTGATATTTTCCTTCAGAATCTGTGTACATTCAATATTCTAAAACAAGTAATATCTAAAATATCGATTACACAATCTAAGAGTTATCTGAACTTCAAAAAGAAAAAGAAATTTGTTGTACATTTATACTCATTTATCAATGGCTTCTGACTGCCTTGTTTTTAGACCAGAAACATCTTGAGAGGAGACACCTGTGCTACCTCTCACGTCCCAACCACGGTGTTTACAGGATCTTACACAATCAATTAACATTCTTTGAGCCAAGTGAATAGACCACCTTACTTTTTTTTTTACAAGTCTTTCCAATGGGATTCCATAAATAAATTCAATTTTTATACTTCAAGCCTTTAAAAAATATAAATTATTTTGTTTAAAGAGGTTGAGTGCTTCTGGATTATAGCTGTCAATAAATTGCTTGCTACAAAATTATACTTTATCCCCTCTCCTTTTTCCATGATGGCACACAATAATTTGTCTTTTAATAACTTAAAATAATTCTGAGTCATTTGCTCATTAAAAACAAAATACATCTTGATCACAAAGCTTGGCATTTCATAAATATTTACCCCCAAAGCCCTGCCTGCTTTGAAGCTGGGATGTAAGCTCCTGATTGACAAGTAACTTCTGTGCACAAAGAGGGAGGAGACCTCTCTCTCATGTCAGCTGGGAGAAGAGCACCATGCTGTCTTCACACTCACTCTCCTGCGGAGGCTCTCTCCCAACAGCCAAAAAACACATGGCAAATGGGATCATCATTCACTGTTTTCCTTCTCTCCATCCATCTCTCTCTCAGAGAGAAAGACAGACAGACACACACACACACACACACACACACACACACACACACAATATGTGCATGCCTATCTACACAGCACACACTCCCTGCCTGGACACTTTCAATGGCTCCCCTGTACTCTAAGGGTAAAAATGAAAAACCTTCCCTTGGCCCTTACAAGCCCTCAAAATCCAGCTGTGGCAGATCTCTCTGCTGGTCCAACCAAGATTCTCACTAAGCTGGAAGCATGGCAGGAGGGGAGACTGAGGACAGGAATGATTTCAGCTCTTTTTCGGAGAACCACCATGGTCAGCAAGACAATGGGAGAAGAAACATATCTTTAAAAAAAAAAAAAAAGAGCATCATAAAGTAAACACTTCATTATCTTTTTCCTTCACTTACTGTATCACTCCCCTATCATCCTCTGGACAAAACTGAGATTAGTAGACACACACACACACACACACACACAAACTTAAGTCATAAAAAGCAACTTTAGTTTTCTTGTTAACACCTAACACTTTTCCCGTGGGTCCTCTGCAAGCGCTTTAAAATGGTGGGTAGGAAGGAAGGGTTTAGTTAGTCCTTACCATAGGTGAACTCTTCTCTCCAAACCTATTACCTCCAGGGGTAGAAGAGAAAACTAGGGTCAATCACAGGTCACGGACAGGCTCTGCCATACAAAAGCCAACTGTGTGTCATCAGACTACTTTGCCACTTGGGGTCGAAGATTTCACCTGATGGTGGAGGGAACGCATGCTACAGTGCAGCTTGTCAACAAATCGCCCTGCCCAACCCCAAAGGAAGATGGGCTCTTAGCTGAGACTTCAATTAAAGACATTGGGGCACCTGGGTGGCTCAGTGGGTTAAGCCTCTTCCTTCGGCTCAGGGTCCTGGGATCGAGTCCTATATTGGGCTCTCTGCTCAGCGGGGAGTCTGCTTCCTCCTCTCTCTCTGCCTGCCTCTCTGCCTACTTATGATCTCTGTCTGTCAAAAATAAATAAACTCTTTTTTTTTTTTTAAAGATTTATTTATTTGACAGAGAGAAATCACAAGCAGACAGAGAGGCAGCCAGAGAGAGAGAGAGAGGGAAGCAGGCTCCCCACTGAGCAGAGAGCCCGACGCGGGACTCGATCCCAGGACCCTGAGATCATGACCTGAGCCGAAGGCAGCGGCTCAATCCACTGAGCCACCCAGGCGCCCCATAAATAAACTCTTTTAAAAAATAAAATCAAATCAAACAAATGAGAAATATTCTCCTCATGACATACAAAAATGAAGGGCCTCTGAGGGCTATCGCACTTCTCAGCGTCTGGGAGAAGAAGGGTATTTATCGATGAGCAGGTTACAAGAACAGAAGGTGCTATGCTTCCTTTTGATCAAACCCAGAGGCTAAAACCAAAGTAAGCTGTTGTCGGGGACAACTACACGATAACTAATTCCATTTCATTTTCTTCTTCCTGGGAACACGGACAGATCCCACTGTCCAATTTCCCTGGCCCAGACTGATTTCTGGTCAAAGGGATGTGACCAGAAGCAAGGCGTTACCCACGTACACGCATTCAAATCATCACTGGCGCTCCCTGTTCCTCTGCCTCCAAGACTGTGAGGCCCTTCCTTGGTCCCTGTAGCAGGCACAAGACACAAGATGGCGGAGGCAGAGACCAGGCACAGACAGGAAAGGAGTACAAGGCACACCTTTAAGCCACCAAAATCTGTGTGTTGTTAAACATGGAAGCCAGCGTCACACATCCTGACTGGGACAGTTCACACTTTGTTGCAGCCCTCCTTAGAGTTGACTGTAAATACATACTTAGTGTTGGCTTTGTCTCCACGTCTCCCATCTTGATCCCATCCGACCATGCCTTACATGGATGACCTTCTCTTAGAAAAGACCCACCACCTTGCCTCCCAAAAATCTGTTGTTAATAAACAGTCACAGGTAATTATCAGTGACGAGGGAAAGCGTTCACTTGACAGTTACTTTTTCAGGACTTTCTATGGGCCAAACGCTGTGCTTGAGGCTGTAACATAGTCTGGAATGGAGATCGGGAAGGTCTCCATTTCCAAGAGGCCCGCAGTCAGCTAGAAAGCCAATGTAAGTGCGTGGGAATAACTTAGCATACAAATCAGACCTAAGCACAGGAGGTCAGAAAAGCCTTCAGGGCAAAAATGACCTATAAGCTGAAGACACTAAAGGCAAGCAGGCCTTAGCCAGGCAGACAGGACTAGATGGAGAATGAGAAGATTCCCCAAAGGAAGATTCTCCAAAGGCACTCTTGGTCAACATACACATGAGCAAGCACAAACACCAGGCCCCGAAACAATCTTGTTTCTCCAATGACTTTAAAAACATAACCTGGGCGTAACAGGGCTTCCAGACCAAAAACAAGGCCAAATATATTGAGTAATTCAGAAATAAAAGAATATTATTACCCTCTGCTAGGTGTCTCAATGGTGTAACTTAATACAAAACACTTGTTTTTCTACCACTGACAGGGAGGAAGGAGAAGGGTTATTCACCCTGAAATTGCTTTTCTAACTGGTCTGAGAAAATAGGAACAAGAGAAACGAGGCAGCCTCTGTTCAGAGACCACAGCACTACTCCTTCTTAAAAATCCAACCACCTCCTCCATTAGAAATATCCCCCCAGAAAATCAAAGTGGGTTTTGTTTATTCTTTAGCTCCATAAACCCATGAGGAAAGAGTGCTAGAATAGGGTCCAAGGACCCAAGTTCTTGTTACCCTGGATGACCACTTAGCTGCACGCCTTTCCTGGGTCCCGTCTTCTGTAGACTGCCAACAATGAGTCTGGAGAACCGGAAAGTCCTTTGCTGCACCAATATCCAGAATCAAGTCCTCATCAGAATGCCCCGGAAGGCTCGTTCTAATAGGACTGCTGGGCCCTCATCAAGAGTTCCTGAGTCACTGAGGCCAGGACCAGCTGAGTCTGTCTCCAGTGTGGTCTCTACCAAGGGGACCAGGGCTTTACCCTCTCTCCCAAGGAAGTCTACTCCCCAAGAAATACTTGGAGCTTTGCAACTGGTCTCCAGCAGCTGCCCTGCCTCAGAAGTGACTCTCTTCCAGGGCTCTGCCATCAGTCTGAGAATAGGACTCAGCCCTCTGCACTCTCCTCGGCTTATACCTCCAGCCTCTCCCATGCCCTCCCCTCCCATCCGGCTCCATCCCCTCCGGCCCCAGCCAGCCATGCTGCTCTTCCCCTCCCATACCAGGCTCTATATTCCCAGCTCTGGGGCTTGGTCCTCAGTACTGCTTCTATGTGGACAGTTCTCCCCGCAAGCCCTTTGTATGTGATCATTCTCAACTCCTAGATCCTATGTCTGATGCCTTTCCTGATCTGATTAAGTGGTCTCCCCCACCCCAAGGCATGAGCGGTGTAAGATTTCCCTAACCCATGCTGCTCATCATAGGGACAAGTACTACTCCCTCTACTTGAAGGGAAACTCCATGAAAGCAGGAATCTGTTCTGCGTCCTTCCTCAAGACGCACCCAGCCCCCTAGCCAAAGAATGTTGCACAGCAGGGGCTCCAGGAGATTTGTTGGATGCACCAACGACTAAATCAAATTATCCTTCGCTTAGAAAAGAAAGGGAAAAAAATTAAGGAGAAAGTAAAACCAGAGTAACTCTGAGCAGCTACACAATGAGCTGCAGAGCCCAGACTAAGCTGAACTGCATGAGACAAACTGAAGTTGCAGGAATAAGGCATCTGTGCCAGCACTGCAGGCATCAGGAGGTGCGGTGGATAGAGGTGTAGGAGATGCTGGAGCAGCTCAAATCACCCCTAGGGACGCCCACCCGGTCTCCACCATGCCACGCCGCGTCATTTCTGCAAGTTGAATCCATAACCCTCGACGTTTTGAACTTCTTTTTAATGTCACCCCCCATCCTGCGGCCAGGTGCAAGGGGAGCGTAGGTACTGAAGTGTTTTTTTTTTGCAAGCTGAGCTCCCCTACCCTGGATGACTCCGAAAAACCACTTGTAAGTAGTGTATGTTAACCACAGTTCGTCATTTTGTCACAGGTGTTTGACTAAAAAGAGGACAAAGCCTTTTAAGAGAGTCCGCCTCTATTATGTCATTGTGTACATTTTGCACCACACCTAAAAGCTCACAAAATCCTTTCCTTCTACACCATGGCAACCAGAAGAGGTAACGCTGCATAATTTTGCTAGGGGCATCCTATATGCTCCAGAATGTTCGCGCCTTTACAGAAAAAAACATGTTAAAGTCAAATTTTAACACAACTTGTCATAAAAGCCGACACTAGTACACTCGAGAGGAAATCAAATGACAGGAGTTGTACCTGGCAGTTCAACAGAATACAGGATAAATACTCTTCCGAGCGCAGCCAAAGCCCTGGTTAAAAGTTCAAACAAGGGAGATGCGGCGAATGAATATTCAAAGTGCACCATCCCAAACGACTTTTCCATAATTATTTTTAAAAATTCATTAAAATGCACTAAACTTCGTAGCAGCCTGGTGGGGTGAAATCCGTGCCAATGCTAGTTCCGACACTAATTTACTGATGGTGTGGTCTTGGAAAAGTCACTCCCCCTCTCCGAAACCCACAAGGAGATGTCTGATGCATTCGATTATTTCAAAAGGTCCTTCCAGTCCACGTACTCTCAGAGTCTGTGAAGGTTTCTGGGCTTGCATCTGGGGTGGGACAGACACAAAGAAAAGGGGACGCTTACCTCTACCCGGCTCATAAGAAAACAAACACATGGGAACTGCCATCCTTTATGGAAAGCTAAGGCGGAGGGTGGCTCCCCTCTGGCTTATTGTATCTGTTCAAATAAAGTTATGTTTCCATGTACTGCAGGAGGGTGAGTTGATGTAGTAATTACCTGTTACTCTTGACAAGTAAGGTAATTAATGTAGCAAAATACCACTGCAATGTGTGTAAATTTAGACCACCATAATTAAAGCACCCGTCTGTTCAACAAACTGTTCAATTAAGAAAAAATATTGATGGTGTACATTTTTTGAAATTAGAAAACGTATGGAATGAATGAATCTCCCTTGGTTGACATCCATTTCTAGAATGCTTTCTCAGCAGGGAGCATCCTTAAAGGGTTCTAATGGAGTAACTTCCACTAAAACACAGAAGTATTTCTGTACATACACGATTAAGACAAGACTCTCTCCTGTAAGTATTTATTTAGGATTCTTGTGCTAAAAAAACTGTCGGAAAACAAGCTCAAAGAGTCCCTGAACCCTAAAGCCATAGCAAGTAGCCAAAACAGCTGCAAAAATCACGATTGTTCAACTATCCAAGGAACAAGGCTGTTCTCGAGTATCACCGTTTGAAAGTAGCATCATCCACTTGCCAATTTTAAAGAGCTGGAAGCACCGAACAGGCCAAGGGCAAATAAAATCATTGCAAAGCCCTTGGTGCTCCCTGAACAGAGAGACCAGGGCATCAAAATTGGCTTTGTTGTGCTGGTCTCTGGTTCCTGGCCATGCCTACCAGTCATCATCAGACACAAAGGTTAACACGTGGAACCAAGGCTACTTGGTCCTTCACTTGAAGCAAAATTTATCTCCTTGCTAATCTGCTTTTGGAAAAACTCGAGCCATGACGAGTGAAACGCACCCCCTTCCCCCCAAAATAAAACCAGACCCAGACGAGATCAGGGGAAAGCAGTTACCTCTAAATGTGCTCACAGTGGGGAGGAAAAAAGGAAAAGCTCCCTGTTATCTACGAGGGTAGCAGAAGCAGGAAATGGAGGGCCGGGGATGGGGGTGGGGTGGGGTGGGCGCCTCCCAGCTCACTCCAAGGAGGGTATCCCAAGGGCTTTTTCTCTTAATTCTTCTACAGAGATATACTTGGAGGAAGACACAACAAGGTGGCCTGAGTAGAGAAACAGCTGGAACTCGGGCAGACTAAACAGTGTGATACAGGGAAGAAATGGTATATGATTTCAGTGTCATTTAATGATGTATACACTGGTTCGGGGGTTTGCTTTCACATTTTTGTAAATCTTATCTTACCTTGGGAGACTTAAACATCTAGAGAGAAGTAACTCAAAGGCATCTTCGAGGGAATTCTCAGCTTATCATAGCAAATTTAAGCCCTAATATCCGAGAACTTGGATGTATCCCCAAGTAAAGAATAAAAAGTACGAGGAGACATTCTAGACAGCAACATGGTGAGGAAATTAAACCATTTCTCCAACTAAAATACTCTGATTTCATACTTGGAAATAATATTGTCATTACAAGGACCAGGATGAAGAAATCACTTGCCTTGGCTATTGATAAAAACAAGGCTAGAAGGTCCTTACAGGGAAGAGGAGTCTGTAAAAGTAGACTTAGAACTTACACTACATAGTGGTACTAAAGCATTAACTTTTAAAAACGAGCATTTTGGGCACCTGGATGGCTCAGTTGGTGAAGCGTCTGCCTTTGGCTCAGGTCATGATCCTGGGGTCCTGGGATCGAGTCCCATGGAGCCCCACGTCCATCCGGCTCCCTGCTCAGCAGGGAGTCTGCTTCACCCTCTCCCTCTGCCCCTTCCCCCATCCCCCATTCATGCTCTCTCTCTCTCCCTCAGTCAAACAAATACAGTTATTTCTTTTAAAATGAGCATTTTTCGGGCACCTAGGTGGCTCAGTGGGTTAAGCTGCTGCCTTCGGCTCAGGTCATGATCTCAGGGTCCTGGGATCGAGTCCCGCATCGGGCTCTCTGCTCAGCAGGGAGTCTGCTTCCTTCTCTCTCTCTCTCTGCCTGCCTCTCTGCGTACTTGTGATCTCTCTCTGTCAAATAAATAAATAAAATCTTTAAAAAAATAAATAAAATAAATAAAATGAGCATTTTTCCTTCTTTTTTCACTCTCCTAGGTTGACAGGATGGTGAATCTGATTCTGGTAGGGACAGGGGAAAAAGAGGGGGAGGGGACATGAATTGGAGATCTGATGCTGGATTCACAGACTGCAAACTAAAATTTCCTATTCTCAAATGCTGTGTGAACCATCCAAAGAACAAAAGAAAGCCCAGTGTCCTGGCTCACTGGGTGAAATTTATGAAAGGTGAAATCTCCAGAGGCACTTATTTCAAAGATTACATCAGGTCACATCCGATGGGCCATGTACTATTACAAAACATTACAAAACTATTTCATATTGATTCTGTTACGGCATCCTTACATAACATGAAGTCCATTGTATAGACAAGAAAACTAAGGCCAGGAGCAGCTAACTGGTATGGCAGAGATCCCAAAGCTACTGTACTAAACAACGGGCTCTCCCTTGAATGGGATAAATATGGCTCTTGGTCCCACTGCATCAGGTTCTGAAGAATATTTTAATATTTTCACTTTAGTTCTTACAGTTGTGACTCGTGTCTTAAAATGTGTGCCTTAGTATTACAGGCATACTGGTTAAATGTTCCAAAGCAATAGTAGTTTACGTTAAGTAATCACCCAAGTAGGGGAAAGACAAACCTGGTTCCAAATACTGGTTTAGCCATTTCGTAAAAATATCAACCAAAAATCTGTGGGCCCAACCAAACTTAAATAGTCAATTATGCTTAGAAATTGTGCTCCCCCAAAATAGGGGCCAAGAAAAACACCATCACCACCTTCAACTTCCAACTTCATGTAAATTAGTTCTTGGTTTAACTTTCTTTTAACCTTTCCCTCTTGCCCCTTTGATGGCCTTACATTGTGGCCGTCTCTCAACTCATAGACCAAGTCTAAGAACCATGTGTCTGGAGGATGACTTCTACAGGTCACAGACATTATCCAGATGTAGAAGCTGATGTAAGAATTAGAGTAAAAAAAAAGTGACTGGGACAGAGAGCAGGAAGGACAACGATAACTACCATATTTATTCATCTTTGACCAAAAGAAACTTAAAAGTGAGTGAAATGCAGAAGAGATTCTTCTTCCTTTTTTCATTCTTGAAATTAGTAAAAACTGCAGAAAAAAACAAAATGGCGAATGGGTAAGCAGGTGCAACTGAACTAATGTTAAGCTGTTAAAAACATGTGAGTCAATGTTTCCTGGGTTTAAGCAACTTTAAAAGACTCACCCAAATTCTGCTCTTATGTGAACTCCATGCATACCTCCTTTCACCATAAGAGAAAATGATCTCAAACCAAGACGTCTAACTTGCAGAAAGGTGAGATAGCTGTTTACAGCCCCGGTGACTCCCTTAAATGTCCTTAAAATGTCCCCTTACGTTTAACTCCACTTTGAGCCTCCGGCAAAATAATAATAATCTGAAAAACTTTTTATTTAATTAGGTAAATAAGTAGCACCTAAAGGGAACATTATTTTTCATATACCATGCACTGCACTCAAAATCATTTGTACAAAATCCCATTCAACCCAAAAGGATCTGATAAACTATGATACCTTCCATTCCTATAGTGAGGTGGCTGCTTCTTTATTTCCATCTTCGATGGGAAGGCTAAAGCTTAAAAGATTACAATAACTTTCCCAAGGTCACAAAGTTACTAAGTAGCTTAGCCAGAATTTGAAACCAGATCTCTTTCCCCAACTTGGGTAATTACTTAACAACTATACTGCCACACTTTAGAACATACCAGCTAATACTCCTGGTATAAGATTTCCTGACTCATGTTGATGCTGGAAAGACAAGCAACTTGAAAAAACAACTTTGTTTTAAGAAGCTTGTTTTGAGGGGCGCCGGGGTGGCTCAGTGGGTTAAAGCCTCTGCCTTCAGCACAGGTCACGATCCCAGGGTCCTGGGATCGAGCCCCGCTTCAGGCTCTCTGCTCCTCGGGGAGCCTGCTTCCTCCCCTCTCTCTCTCTGCGCCTGCCTCTCTGCCTACTTGTGATCTCTCTCACTCTCTGTCAAATAAATAAAATCTTTAAAAAAAAAAAAAGCTTGTTTTGAATTAAAAGTAATTTTTTGGTGTGCTGGTAACATGAAGACTGATTACCTTTTAGGTTATAGTAATAATTATGACCTTATGAATGCTCCATCAAAAGGCTTCTTCAGATACTGGTCTTTTTTATCTAACATAATAGAGAGCAGAGAAAATATCCAAATGTTAACAGTGAAATTTTTGTATCCACCAGACCTGTATCTCAAGGATGAGACGAAGCCACGTGGGTCCTGGTCTTCTACTAAAGAATCTTGTCAAGAAAGAACTCAAGGAATCCAATCCAAATTGTACAAAAATATAATCAAGAAACACCCCTCACCGTAAAAAAGCCTGTATTGAGGGATGAACCCTGAATCACCAAAAATAGATAAAGAGACACTACCCCAGATCACTAACTTCCCTTGTCCTTCTTGCTGGGGGAGAGGGAATATGAACATTAGACAGTTCTGGAAGAGAATAATGTTACAACACAGATACTAACCAAACCTAACACAGGGAGAGGGATGGATACTGTGCAGTATCACACATTGTGACCCTACAGAAAAGGAGAGATGGCAATGGATCGATGCAAAATATTCAAGTTTTTGTCAACTTCTGGTCTCAGAAGGTCCTCTTTTGAGTAGGTTCTTTTATCAAAAACCGCCAGTTTTTCACCCCTTCCTCTCCCATCACTGATCTCGGCTATTTCTAGCTGTGATGCTGCAAACTCCACCTTTCTCTATCTCTCCATTTATGTGCTATTTGAATATCTTCATGTCACCTGTGTGAAGTTTAGGACAATTGAATAAAACAAATGGACAAAGGCAATGTTTCTTGAAGTTCTAGACATCAACCATTCTGATGACTTCACGTGGGACCGACATGACAACAAACCACATTGAACTGCATTCCTGGAAGTTCTCTTTCCCATCCCCTCTGACCCCTTCTCATGGCATCTAGGACAAAGCCCCATCTGGATCCTAGTCTAGTATGTAACATGTATTACTAACAAAGAAAGATCCTCTCTGGCCCAAAACCTGAGGGAGAAGTAGGCAAGAGAATACAGAGAATTTTTGCCATGGGTCAGCAAATTACAGCCCGTAAGCTAACCTGGGCTGCTGTTGATTTTTGTAATACCTGTAAGTTAAGGATGGATTCTATACTTTTAAATGATTTCGAGAAAAAAATCAAAGACTAATATTACACATGAAAAATTTACATGAAAATCAGATTTCTGTGTCTGTAGTTTTACTGGGACACAGCCATGCTCATTTATCCACATATTGTTTCTTGCTGATTTGGGTTTACGATGCAGGAGGTGAGCAGTTAAACCAGAAACCATATGGCCTGTGAAGCCAAAAATATTTACTACCTGGCCCTTTGGAGAAAAATGATGCCAGCTCCTGGGTACACCATCATTCTGGTCTGCATAGTATTTATTTTAGGTTACCATCAGGCCCTGGTAACTGCGACTGTTTGTTTGTTTCTTTTTCCTTTTAATAGATGATGTCAAACTTCCTTTTTGAATAGACATATTCTAACAAGCAAGGGGACTTCAAGGTAGGTAAAAGCAAAGTATAGGCGATATTTAGACCAAAATCAGAAAAACGTGAAGAATGCATGAGCATAGCCAAGCTGAAAAATAATGAAGCAAGGAGATGGGTGCAGGAGGGGAGAGGCGGGGATATCAAATGAAAGACTATGTAAATAAGATATGCAGACATGGTGCTGTCTTCTGAGGTGGCAGAGGAGTCTGAAGTGTGGACCCCTAGTGAACAGAAGGTCAGGCAGGCTACCCAACAACATCAGGTTGGCCAGCCTCATCATGGGGAGCTGCGGGTTCTTATTTAACCGCCGCAAGGCCCTTTTGCCCCGGCCAAGAATTCCTAGCCTGGCAACTGGGGAGAGAGTCAGGCCAAAACAACCAAGGCTGTAAGTCAGGTAAAACAATAGCAGAAGTCCAAGAGTCTCAGCGTGAGTCTAGGCCAAATGCTTCAGAGCAAACATCTCTTTGCACTGATAATCTGTCCAGTATGACTGGAAGAAGATTCCCTGAGCTTCCTTCACCCTGATGGAAAGGTTTCCAAAGGGCACCAAGCGTGAGTGACTTTCTGCATCTGAGAATAAGCTCACATTATTGATGACCCTCTATCCTCATAAATATGCATAATATTTATTCTTCTCCAATAAGGTTTCCTCAACAGTTTGGCTATCACCTTTTTAAAAAATGTCTTCTGGTACAACAATCTTCCATTACCATATTCGTCCCTCATTACTCTTGAATATGCATCTCTTCTGCCGCCTTTCAACTAAGACAGAACTGTATTGTGGTCTTCCACGAACAACAATTTCTGTTGTTGAGTCATAGATACTATCGTAGCAGTGTTAAAAATTCATCATTTTTTTCTTTCCATATGATTAATGTTTTTAAAACAAGCTAGTAAAACTTAAAACTCACCATACTTGAAAAAAAAGGGGGGGGGGACTTGAAATGCTGAATTTTAAACTTTGGAAACAAGACGAGTTTAACCGAATGTCATCTTTTCCAGCACAGTATTTCAACTGGTCATCACTTCTTAGGTGAATTACGATTAGTTTAATCTGCTATTGACTCAGAAGGCTGAACACAAGAGGTTCTCCATTATTTTAAACCAAGATGAACTATTTTTATTGAATTCTAAGCACTCCCACCCACACAAATACTAAGTTTTCATACTTAAGGGTTAAATATTAATTAGTTCATACAGAGTATCTACCAAATTGCCAATCAGAACTCACAGATTGAAATATGTATGGCCAGAAGCCAAAAAACTCGATGGTTTGGTTAACCCCACAAGTCTTATCTCGCACAAATGACTGAATTAACTTTGAGCCTTCTGAAACCTAAAAACCAGCTCAATGAAGTATACACTTGGAGTTGTGTAGGTAACATGCTTTCCTCCAAACCTCCTTCCCAAACAGGACCAACCAACAGCTGGGGAATTGGGCCATTCTGGGGAAGCTGACTCCATCCTGGCTCCAATGGTTAAAAAAAAAAAAAAAGAAAAGAAAGAAAAGAAAATGTCACCTAGGGTATGTCAATTAACATCCTCTACCACCCTGGCCATGGGGTGAGCCTAACAGGCTGGAAGGCACTCCAATTGGAGTTTCAAGAATTTTTCTGAAATTTTAAAGAAAACATTCCCTATTTCTCCCTCCTTCTTAGCATGTTCAAGGACATCTATGATCATACAGTGGCCAGACACTATCTAACAAGTGCAAATAAGGCCAGTCTGATGGACCAACACCATGGAAGACCGCAGAGAGAGCTGGATCAAGTCTCCTGCGGTCTACCTACCAATAAGAACTTTAGTAAGTCTGGTAAGACTATGTCATCTGGGGGACGCCTGCGTGGCTCAGTGGGTTAAAGTCTCTGCCTTTGGCTCAGGTCATGATCCCAGGGTCCTGGGATTGAGCCCCACATCAGGCTTTCTGCTCAGCGAGGAGCCTGCTTCCTCTTTTCTCTCTGCCTGCCTCTCTGCCTACTTGTGATCTCTGTCTGTCAAATAAATAAATCAAATCTTAAAAAAAAAAAAAGAAAGACTGTGTCATCTGGACTTTCTGTTGCTTATAACCAAATCCATCCTAACTTAAATTCTGAAATACTCAAGGATTCTATTTCCCAAAGCCCTGGGATTCTGAGATGCCCAGGCAGTGGGAACCACGCCTCTGGTGATGAGTAGATTTTATACCTTTACATGGAGATATCAGAATGTGCAAAGTAACCAATTTGTGTTCATTTCAAGCTTGATGGATATTTTTCAGAGTGTCTGTAACTCCAGGTCAGGTAGGTCACTAGAAAAACTATAAAAGATAACAACATCAGGAAATTGCCTGATGTCCCTCCTCTAATTATAAGATGGCTAGGGCGGCTGCCACAATTATGGTAGAGCAAGCAACATGAGGACATGAACCGGCTCCAGGTGGCTCTCTCCCTGAAAACACTTTCAGCTAGCTCTGCATCAAGAGGCACCGCTTAACCATTTCATTAACATCCTTTATTTCCAGAATTCATGACCACAGAAGACTTGCTTTAAGCTTGCCGTAAGAAGAGGGAAAGTTTACAAGCAAGATCAGATGATTAAAAAAAATTAAAACAAAACACAAAACACAAACATAAAATAATGCTGTTAAATATTCCTATAAACTACGGAGTTTGTGAGGCTGAGATTTTGGGGTTTTGCCCAAGGATATGGAGGAGAGAGACTGTTGGCCTAGTAGAATATAAAAATCATTGGGGGGAAAGGCTGATATTTAGGGCTTATGTTTCAAAGTCCTCTGTGCAAATCAAGATACAACCTATTTGGCTGATTAAAGGATTCAGAAGTTAAAAAGAATGGAGTTTGATGGACAAGGCCAAAATTGGAATAAAACCCTAACATGTCTCTCTGTGCAAAGCAGTCTCAGTTTTTGCTCCATCTGAAGGAGAAGAAAATGAGGTCATGTGTACGCAAGTGGACAAGTGAAAGGTGATCATTCTACCACTGAGCAGTGCCTTCTTGATATGCTGCCTGCAATGAGGGAGACAGAGCCCCCAGGAACTGGTTGGGAAGGAGATGCTGACCAGAAAAAGAAAGCTAAACTGCTGTTTTTAAGAAATATGAGCAGGTAATAGAAAGCAGAGAGGTGAGAAGAAAGAAGAAAACAGGAGGGAAATGAGGAGAACAGCAGAAGGGACAAGTTAGGCTACTGGAGGTCATTGACCTATGGAGAAAGCGGTCCAAGGACAAATTTAGTGGGGGCAAATACATATTTTAAGAACAGCGCTGTTGAACATTTGACTCCAAACTTCTCTGATGCAAACTTCCTGGAACTTCCTCAACTTCAATGTCATCTATGAGTTGTGTGGAAGGAAATTATGGATAGAAACTAACTTCCAACTCCAAGAGGAGAAAAAGAACAGTAGGGAGAAGAGAGACTATCGAGAGTTCTTTAACCAAAATCAATCATGAAAATGAAGTCTCCAGGAATCCTCACTGGAATTCCCACAGGAATAAGATAAAGGCTCAGGCCAATTTTATTAGAATCTCAAAAGTCAGGGTGACCTCAGTTGATTAATGACTTCTCAACCCATTATAACAAAGCCCTCAGTAACATGGCCAACTAGAGACTCCCAGGAGACACGCGAATGCTATCCCAAAGTTGACACAGGTGTGAAGACTTGCACAGTTTTGCTAAATCTATTTTCTTAAAATGAGTGTCACCACCTGTAAAGGATTCACATGAATTTCACAGCACTGGCAGTATGAGTAGTAGGAGGCCCTGAATCTTTTTAAGGTGTTACAAACCATTATAACCCTTTAGTAAATGTCCAACATAAGGAATCAAGACAAGAAGTAGAAACTGAAGTCTACCAACGTGGGAGGCAAGTTTTGCCAGGGTGACATTTTATAGAAACCTGAAAGGAAATCACTTTGTGGCAACTTGAAAAGGGGCGGGGTGGTCATTATCTCATTCTCCAATCAATATTACCAAACAGACTTTAGCAATAACATTTCTTTAGTTGTCGGAAAAAAAAAAAAATTGAAGACCTGGAAGTCTTAACAGTTACTGTTATTAGTAATTAAGAAAAGGTATAGGGAAGAAAAAAAAAATCTGAACCACAACCATTGGCAAAAGCAATGAAAGCAATGAGCTTCCCATATGCATTTTAGCAGATGAATGGATTTTCAAAGAAGAAAAATATCACCCCAAATGAAAAGTTAACACATTTATTGACCACACTCTTAGCCCATATTTCACAACATAATGGTAATCTTGCTGAATTCTGTAAAATCCTATTATAGATCATTTAGCATTTACTATAGCATTTAAAGCAGCCAGGCTTCTGTGTTGGAATGCATTTGTTGGGGGGGGGGGATAAAATTCTATGTGTTGGGCTGAACCTCACACACTCTAGAAGGGAACTCCATCTTTCCTCTACTGCCCTCAAGTTGCAGCACCACGGAGCAGAATCCTCCCGAGTCGGCCACTCCTAGGACAGCCTGATACCTACCCTCTCCCCACTTGCTAACTGAGGTGGGACAGACTCCCAAGCATACATATGTGTGCTTGAGGGAACCGTGCATGCTCATGATACATATACAAATACACAGTGATACATATGAATGTATATAGGAATACATATATAAATATGTACATGAATATGTATACAAATATGAATATGTATAGGTATGTGTCTGAAGCGTGGCCTACAAATCTGTCATCTCCAATGTGCAGAAAGATTTTTCTTTATCTTGTAAGGCTGACTTATTTCCTGATCTCCTTCTCCAGCCCGTCTTTCCTCTCCCCCCTCACTAAATGCACCAGTCTCTCTCTCTCTCTCTATATATATATATACTTATTCCCTTGGCTTCCAATCCACATCTCTAGCCCAACTACCTTCCCAAGGTTATGTTCAATGTGTATTTCATCATGTTCCAGAAGGATTCTGCCTGAAATTAACTCTTGCACCTAACGGGGTATCCAAAGCTCTGCTCATCGCTGCCCAGCCTGTCTCTCTTTTCTTCTGGGTACAAGTGCTGGGGACACCGATTCTCCCAATCGTCCGTCACCTTCACACCAAATCCAGTGGCTACAACTTCACAGGTTTTTAGACACATCCCCCCAGCACTGTCTTTCCAATCTTTTCAAATCACACTCAGGTTTCAGGTGAAATGATTTATCAGTGGGCACTCTCTCAACCCAGCCTGAGTGTGCAACAAAAACCACAAGTGTTTAACAGAACACACTGCAATTTTTCTTTTTGCGTGAAGTAAGATACACATTGCAAGAGAGGGGACTTTTTCTTCAACCAGTAGCTGGATTTCAGCTCTTCAGAAACATCACAATTTCCTCTAATTTGGGCTCCCCACAAGATTCTGTGAAATGATGACAAACGAACTGTCACGGAGCTCTGCTCTGACCAAGAGAGATCTGTGCTCATAAAAATCCTGGTCATGCCCAGTGGCTGTGTAATCAGAATCTTCGAAAGGCTGGTCCTTCGGTCACAGAGACAAACTGGAAATCGTGGCTCCATCTCACTGCTTTGTGCCTCTGGAAAGATCATACCACTCTTTCCACCACTCAATTTCCTCACCAGCATGGTATTCTACGGATAGTAACAGTACCCCCTTCATTGCATTTGGAGAAGAAGTAAAACATAATGAACTGCAAATCACTGTGCCTGCTGCCTTGTCCATAGCAAACGTTATCTGCTATTAGTAATATTAATTAATGGTACCAAATAAATCACTTGCTTGTGAACTGAATTTGAGGTTCTCTATAGTAGTGTGTCTGCTACCTTTCCAACTCATTTTCTCTCTTCTTCTTTTTGAACTCCATGTTCCAGCCAAAGGGAATTGTTCCTTGTTCTCCTCAAGTGCCATGCTTCTTGGTCTCTGTTGCTTATTCATTCTGTTCTCAAGAACCAAAAAACCACATTTGTTCCCCTAACCCAAATACTTCAAGCTTACCTCTTCAGGAGGCTGCAGCTTAAATTCTCCATGGGGGTAAAGAAAGGTCTCACTTCTCTAAACACTTTATGTCTAAGGACAGCATCTGAGTACAAACTTAGGTCTTCTCAAAACTGTCTACAACAAATGTCGACATGCCCGAGCTATCGGTTCCATAAGCAAGCAACGGGGCACGGGTGAAGGAATCAAGAGATCATCCCCTGCACACTCCTGGGTGGTAGGCATCTCCTGCCTCCCTCGACACCGAAGTCGAATGCCACCTTAATAACTTGAACTCCTACTAGTTCGTAAAGGTATCGCCGTGCCTTGGTTACGTTCATATCGATACAACTGGAACAATCAAGGATTTTGTGTCTAAAACACCTAGAAGTATACTTCTTTTCCCTGCTCATTATACATAGCCTTTTAGATGCTTTAGTAAGTCATCATCAGAACAAGTCTGGGCTGTCCGTGAAACCACCTCATACCTAAATGACTTAATATGGCCTGTAATCTGCCTCTTTGAATTCATATTGTTTCTCCCACAGAATATATATAAACTCCTTAAAGTGGAGTGTGAACCAATGTATACCAATTCTTGAACGTGACACACGCATCTGTGATCATTACACATTATCAGCTCAACAACCACACCCATGTCATCTTCAAATGGTATTTATTAAGGTCCCATATGTTCCCGCTGCGTGACAAAAACAAAGCTGCTGTTCAGCTCAGCTTCTATTTACTTCAACGTCTAATGCTCTTAAGAGAATGGGTGGTTCTCTATTATTGAAAAAGTTTGTAACTGTCAAAACAAGAAACTGACTTGGTTATAGTCAGAGGCTTGTAAAGCCAATACCAAACTAAAGCCAGAACATACACTAACAACAACAACAAAAAAATCCATAAATTTTTCCGCCTGAGAGTCTGTTTCTATGCATTGCCTATATATCCAGCCAATTCAAAAGGGATGAAAAGTAAAAATCTTTTGCTGTCATGTAGCCAATACAGCCAGTGGATTTCCTTTTCTAACTTTACTTTTTGAATGTCCTGTAGACTCATCATAAATCATTTCCAATCTAATTCTCCTGCTTCCCAATTTTAACTGTCGGCCTTATTTAAAGAATTGCCTCTATATTTAACAGATTCCATATCCATTCTGAGAGCTAGTAAGCTAAAAAAGAGTGTGTTGTTCTAAAATGCATCATTCAACTGCCTGACTCTTGAAGCAGTTTAAACGTTCAACGTCCAATTGTCTTACCTTGCAGTGATTTGAAAACTACGTATATGACTTTCCAGTAATAAAGAAAATCGCAGTTTAGCACACGCTCAACACCTAGGTTTCAGGTGAGATGATTTATCAATGGGCACCCTCTCAATCCAGCCTGAGTGTGCAAGGAAATACACAAGTATTTAACAGAACATCCTGCAAATTTTCTTCTTGTGTGACGTTAAGATACACATTGTAATCGCGGGGACTTCTTTTTTTCAACCAGTAGGCCACGATGCCTTTTATCAACATTAAAAATTAAATAAAGTTTCCCAAAGCACAAGGTAACAGTTGACACTTAGTTGCTTTCAAGAGTCCTCTGGGGAGAAAAAGGAAGAAGAAAAAAAAAAAGCAGTGGCAGTTACAACAAATTAACAACATATAATAAAAATGCCATAAACATGCGGCATACGTCATAAATCTAATCAAGTCCTCAAGGCGGGCAGATAAAAATGATTAACTGCCACTACCCTTGAAAAGAAAAGAAAAATTTTGTCCCTTGTTATTCATCACAGCTAATGTTCTGACCGTCAATCTAACGTGTAGATCGAACGATCTTTATAGTAACACGCTGTACCAAGGAGAAAGGCCTTTTCACTTCCTATTTTATTTTCTGAGAAACCAAGAAGGCACAGAATGCTCGTGTCACTTTTTCAGTAAAGGTGTGGCTTTTGGGGGCATCAATAAAGGTTCTCAGAGTCTTGATCAACAGAAAAAGAAGTAACAATAACAACAGAAGACTCCCCTCGTCTCTGTGTATGGACAGGACAAAAATTACAAAAATACTACCCGTCCCGAGGTAACATTCAGTCACTTTTTATTGGCTGGCTGCGTTCTTTCCTGATTCTGATAAGTTACCAATTCGGCCAAGGCCGGGCAGCCAATGAGGAGTGCATACGCTGAATCTGTAAGGTGTGGAGAGGAGCTTCCTGGGAAGAAGTAACAGGGAAAACTGCAGCTTGCCCAAGAAGTAGGTTCTGTGGCGTAACAAAAGCTTGGATAACTTCCATGACAAAGACCATCACCTTGACAAATAGCAGGTCTATGTTTCTTAGAGTTAAGATTCTCCAGGCAGATCCTCAGTGACAAGAAGGGTTACCTAGAGGGAGGATTAACATGCTGACGTGTAAAAAAATAAAAAATATGATTTTTTTAAAAAAAGCTGAAGAGGTTCAAATGAACAAACTCCTACTTGTTCCTTAAAGGAAAAACAAAGAGCTTTCAGAAACATCTCCTCTGAGAGATGTAAAAGAATATGAGTAAATTATAACAATTAAAAACCATTAAAGATAGAATAATTGAGAATACCTGTTTGGGTAACAATGACTTTCTTGAATTCCTCGTAACAGAGGGTCTATTTTTAATCACTCTTTTTGCAAAAACTTGCATAATTTAACAATAATTGCAGATTTTTAATTTTTATACATCCACAAGAACATAAAGTGAAAACCATAAATTATATACTAACTCCAGCTGTTAAATGTTGGCATTTTGTCTTTAAAAAAAAAAAAAAAAGTTCAAAAATCTGTTTCCTTAAACCAAGGAAATGTGGGAAAAGGCCATCCTGCCAGTGGAAATCTTCAGCAGCAGAAAGCTCCTGCTGCGGTTTCTTGCCGAGGCAGCAAACTCGACTGAAGGAGAAGTCGCTGCCAACTCAAACACTGTTTGCTTTCACACCCAAGAACAAACTGTGTGCATGGCGGAGGCATCCGAAGGGCTGGGAGCAGCTGGAGGGGACTGCAGAAAGGTAACAGTCGTGTCAGAGCTACTGTAAACTGGTTCTCGAGTTTCTATCAGCAAGTCAGCATCCCAGAAAACAACCCGGTGCCTTCTCCGCGCGGCTCAGCAGCCCTCCGTCAGTACCTGCCTGCCGAAATTCAAAACCTCCTTTTTCCAAGTCCCCAAGCCAAGGAACTTTTCAAAGAAATCACCCACACAAATGAAACACATACTCCTCTGGTGTGCTTCGAAGGACCAGCGAGGTTCTGGTTGAAATGGGAGTAGTGAGAAATGTCCCTATTTCAGGGCGACATGCAACCTGCTTTCTCTGTAAGCAGGAAATGCAAAGGAAGTGTTCACTGCAACTTGTACACCAAGGGCAGAAAGTTCTGCCAAAGCAAATATAATTAGTCCAAGGGTTTTCTG